>NC_068983.1:126094497-126113167 GCF_001194135.2 Octopus bimaculoides | reverse complement strand
ATATACATAATACCTTGTTCAATGAATTCCAATTGATAACATGATGGAGCGTGATTTTGGTACAGATTTTTCTCATATGTGTTCCATCATGTGACTGGGCTTTATTTCGTCCTGAGTCCACGTCTGCTATGTGTTGTTTGTTCAATGTACTCCCGTTGTTAGTATGATCAAGAGAGATTTGGGTGAAGATGTGTCTCTTATTTGTTTCAAAGGACAATATGCTTCGCAGCATTTCTTCTCACTTTATGTTCTGAGTTCAAATTCCACAGATGTCTTAGTTGTTGTTGTTGCTATTGTTGTTGCTGTTGACCAAATGTTCAACCCAATTGTAATGATCTGCGATCGAAGTCGGTTTGGAATTGAAATCAGATTGTCATTGATAACATAACTATAGGACTACATTGTTCAAAGTAAAATTTCAATTGTTGACAGTATAGATGCGAGGGGGGGGGGATTTCCATTTCTCTACCCTCGCTCACTGGATATTGTTGTCGTTAATGTAGAACAAAATCGGGATGATGATCATGACGCGACGACGATAGCGAAGATGAAGACGATGATGATGATTGTTACGTTTGAGACGATGCTGATTAATTTAGCATTAGTTTTGGTAGTTGTGACGGCGCTTAATTTGATGTATATCAGCATATCTTCAATTCAATTATAAATTAAATATATCACCGAGGTATCATTCAATATTTCTCTATTCTCAATTTTCTTGGAGCGGTAGTAATTACGCTTTACGGTTAACGCTAAATTATTCATTCAATATTATTGCTAAGTATCGTTATTTCTTATTAGAACTTCTGCAAGAGATATGCAAATTATGCTGAATAGAAATTTTATGAGATTCTCTCGATGCGTAGCTTCAAACTAGGAAATTTGTCTAGTCTTTAAATTTAAATAGATTTGGCTGATTGCTAATATAATTTCATTTGAAAGAAAATGGCGCTATTTAAATGCTGCTAAGTTTGAGCTTTGAATTGTTAATACATTAGAAATCGCAATGTGTGTTATAATTTCGTCTGAGGTTATTTATAATGAGTACCTGACATTTTCTATATACTATTTTCCGTCTGTATGCATTAATAAACTCATTTAAATTTGTTTCGTGAATTTGTAGGCGCGTAATTAGATTTATGGTGAGAATGTTCTGTTTTGTCAATAGAAACAGTATCTATAGTTTTATATATCAAACAGCCAGACAATCCGACTATAGATTTTGGTTTTCTTACTAGTTGAAGCCACATGACAGACAGACGTCATTCTTCTAATGTTCTACAAAAGCACATTACGCACATCGATCTTTCAAAGATTTACAAAAGCACATTGAAATAAAAGTTAATATTTTAAGTAAGTGTTATGCACTGATAACTTTAATTATAGTATCAAAGATGCAAATATTGGATAATAAATGACTGATATAATGTTCATACCGATAATGAGAATGGAACGGGTATGATATAGGAAAATGTAATGCATATAATGGTGGCAGTTAGCAGGATGGTTATGATGGGAACTTTCGTGATGTGCTATTGTGATGATATTGTATTGATATTGTGATGATGACGACGATGTTGCAGCTGGTGATGGTGATGATGATGATGATGATGATGATTATGATGATGATGATAATGATGGCGTGGTGGTGGTGCTGGTGGTGGTGCTGGTGGTGGTGCTGGTTGTGGTGGTGGTGGTGGTGAAAACGATGAGTACAGCGCTGAAGGTAGTCATAAGCGTTAATATTAAAATAAACGTATACTGATATTTTCATACATAACTAAACAGTATTGGCAGTTTGAGTAAAGGTAACGCGTTGGAAAAATGACTATAGCAGCGAAGAAATGCTTAATGGCATTTGTTCTGGATCTCCATCTTCTGATTTCAAATCCAACAAATGTAAACTTTTGCTTTTATTATATAGTGGGGATCTATAAAATAATGTAGGTCTCAAGTACAAACTTTAATGCAATCGAGAACTTTTCTTTACTTTCATGCGTTGTACTATAAACAAAAGTTACCTTGAGCAAAATGATTCCCCTTTGATCAGAAATAGATAACATATATTCTCATCGTTAGCTAGTTTCTTCTTCTGAAATAGACTTCACTATCTCTCTTCAAAGCAGCTTGGTAGAAATTTTTTAAATTTCCAAGGTAAGAAAAAACACTATGCATATTCAGAGAAATGTTATCAGCTATTTTAGATTGTGATTGAACTTTTAAATAACACGAGAGCTCTCATATCTACGAAATATTTGTCTATTCCAATTTATTTTCTGCTGTAATTTTTTCATCAATAACATTTTTGTGCTTATATCTAAAATATAAACATGTTAGGTGTACTCTGAAAACGTAACTTGATACATTCTGGCGAGGAGAATATCGCCTATCTAATGCATCAGTATGTGCGAGTTGTTCATATGTACGGTCGAATATTGGAAGATTATTTCGGAACAAGTTTCTCTTTTATTTTTTTTGGGGGGGGGGGGGATATTACCAGCATGTTATTCTCTAATAGAATAACGCTGTACAGGTATTTATTACAACATATATGCTTCTACGTAATTAATTTCCAAGAGAAAAATATTGAAAGGATTATACTTATTTTGTTGTTGAATAAAAGATACGTATAAAGCAGTCAAGAGTGCATTTACAGGACGTTGATCCTGTTATTCACAAACAAATCGATACGTACGTAGAATAGAACTTCCGATTACTAATACTTAAAAATAATAATTTGGAGCAAAATTATTTTGTTAATCAGAAGCCTACACAAACGATAGGACAAATAAAAATAAGTGTGCCGCAGCCCTTATTATTGACGTTCTGTTAACCATATAACTTGATGGAGTTCTTTTACCCCAACACAAAGACCCACTGTCATCCTTCTCTCATTCTTTATCTCAGTCTGTCTATCTCTCTCTATCTTTGCTTCTCCCCCTCTCTCTTTCCATCCCGCTCTTACAGCCAGTAGAAATCCGGTGTTAAAGTTTTTATCAACATCGTTACAGAGAGATAAAAAAAATACTCATTTTGACGAGTATGCTTGCTATCTTTCCCTATCTGCATATAAGTTATATCGTGGCACCCTTTACGAGGGAGATATAACTCACAGATATTATTAAAAACAAAAAAAGAACTATTTTAAAACCATTACAGACAGGAAATATTTCAACGTTGATAAATACAATATTGAAAGCCACTACCTCATTTTACGACTCATTCTACTACTTGTCGTACTGCGCCCCTTTCGACATAATATAGGAAGATATTTTCTCACAGCTATACTGAAAACCAGGTTTTCAGGATGCTGGCATTCATGTAGCCGTTTATAGGAGTACAAACGTAGATACCACAAGCCGCAAACAATATACTTCGTCTAGGATGAAGGGATAAAACATATTTAAAGATTAAGGAACGATTCAGCCCAGCCATACAACTTCTCTAGTGAAAATAACACGATAAATATCCTTCAAAATCGCTTTATGCAGAGTTGTAGAGTAATTTTCGGTAAAACAACTAGCTTGTTGTCCGACGAATGAGAAAAAAAGATCACCAATATATGATATACAAAGGAATGAAAAATATGATAAATCAAGCCCTACTGTTATAGCGTACGGAGTGAAACGGGAAGAGTAGTTTTTGAATCTAGGTTTTCAGCATTAACTTTAGAAAATCTTTCAACTATTTCATGACTTATAAGGAAGGCTAACATTCGAGCCCTATATAATTCATACTCAGAAGAAAAAAATGTCTACAACATTCAGAGTGAATTTTGTATACCTTGTTAAAATTGCAAAATTATCCACATAAATTAATGATTATCGGTATAATGGATACAAAAAGCAAGACTACTTGAAGAAGAAAATTATAGAAGCCAAAATGTCTCTACTTTAGATGTTGCCTCAAAGAAGTTCTAGCTTACGCGTGTATTGAGGTGGAGAGGAGAGTGGCACATAGCTTACAAAGTAAACACGAAATTTATACGAAACATCTTGCTGTGATACCAAATCCGTAGACGGGAAAATTTTCAGTCAAATGTGTGACATAGTCGCGGAACAGTGCAATAGATATATCCATACGGGCGAAGCGAAACTATATAACAAATTCGTAATTAATTATCAGTATTACGTAGAAAAATTAAATGCTGGAAATTCCTGGCAGATTTGCATAACGAATCGACTACTAAAGGGCAATGTCATACCAATTCGCTAAAGATGATGTCAACTGATGCAAAGGTGTTCCTGAAAAAAAAAAACAAAAAAAAAACGCGTGCACGAACAGAAAATTAAGGAACAAATAAGAAAGTATGAGAATGAAATTTTGGCACAATTGATTAGAAAGTGAGATGGTATGAACTTAACCTCACTGTCAGTGTGAATTACTTTCAAAGGATTCTTTGTAGTGAGTCAAGAAGTAAACTTTTTTAGGGCATAAGAAAATCAAAAACCTATAAAATTGTGAAAAGTTTTAGTAGATATCATGCCGTGTATCATAGATGTCACAGAGGAATTAGAGATAAAGAAGTGGCATGTGTGTGTTCTACACGCTATATATATATATATATATATATAAGCATGCCATCAGCTATCTAAATGTTAGAAGAGTGATCTAGAAATTTAACAAGCACATTAATTCATCAAGGGGCAGCTCTTGGATCTTTATTGAATATATTAATTATTCCAACCACAGCTGAAGAGTTGCCCTGGGGGATATCTGGCATAACAATAAGTTTAGTTTTCTGAGGTGGACAGGTGATGTTCAAATAGAAATAAGTTGAAACATTAAAACCATTTGAATTGAGAAACTTCAAAGTTATACTAGTGAAAAACCGATGTTTTCCCTTGTGGGAAATACTATATATTTTTATTGCAATGAAAGGACTCGGCAACTTAAATGCAGATAAGCACATAAAGGAATTTCTGATGATGTACTCAATACAATATCAAGAGTATATAACTAGCTCTGTCTTATCACTGGCGCATTTGTGAAATACGGAAATACCACAGGTAACCGATGTACAGATCATCTGACAGAAAATGCAGCCATGAAGATTATCATTTCAGGTTTGAAGGTATCTTCAAAGTAGTTCATAGCTACTGTTTCCCAGCTGATCTTAGCATTTCTCGTGGACCTTCCTATAGCAGTGTAACGAGTGTAAATTTAGTGAGGTTTTTAACTCTCCTGACGACAAAATCTCTCATAAAATAGAAGACAGATGCTTCTGAGCAAAGTTTAATGCTTTTCTGTAGTAAAATATGTGAATCTAATACAAAGTGATTAAGTGATTAGTAATGGGATGGAAACAGTCGCGGAATACGTGTCAGGTTACTTCCGATCAAAATAAAAGAACCCATTAGCGAAGAGCAAAGAAAGTACGGAGAAATGTTGTGAAGGGTTATGAAAAGTTATGAAAGAAACAACAACAATTGGCGAAATCTGCGTTCAGATTTTGTCATATACATGAAAGTATCTATAAATGGACGTAAGAGGGATCATCATGATGGTAATGATGAGTATTGTAATCCTACTAATGATGATGATAACGACGATGATGACATCGACGACGACGATGAGTTGATGACTGATACAATTTGTTCTCTAATTCAATTCCAAGCTTGACCCCACATATCAGCCCTAAAAACATACGCACCCCACTACACAAGGAGTAGGATAGATATGAGATTCCTCATAATGATAAGACTGTTTTCTAAGATACGCACTGATGTTTTGCAAACAACTTACACATGCAAGTTTTACTAGTCGAGAGTTCCGCATACCGGGAGCCAGCAAATTAATGGGGTCATCAGGAGAGAATGCGCACCGTTTCGGGGCCTACTTCTCGACGGTATCAATGCACACCGTCTCCACCCCCACCACTGATATGAGGCGCACCTTGCTATATCAACTGGTTATCAAATAAAGCACAATATACTTCCAGCTATCGCTCATCGCCTCTTTTTAACCAAATACAGTTGCTGGTATTTCCCACTGTAGTTTGGATATGGATCGTGGTGATACCTATTTTACGATGAGTTAGGCCTAACAATAACAACAGTCGCCTCAAACTGTGTCCAAAAAGTTTCAATTTTATATTTATACCTGTGGATGAAGAGACTCACATCTTTTCTTACTTCATCGTGAAAAACATGCAACAAAGAAGTCTTTACAAATGCTTGACCGATTCACTAATGAAGATTTATAATAGCGAAATCTCATAACTTTATATATACTGGATCTCATTACTTGTCAAACTGTTTCAAAGTTACAAAAGTACTTCATTGTTCACGAGCTACAAATGAAATATAGAACTGTATTAGGTACAAATCATTTTACAAATTTTGGGCAGGAAGCAATGAAGTAGAGTTTTCGATTGGGTGTATTTTTATTCGTACTACATTTCACTTAATTCTTATCCTCTCTCAAATATTCAGTCAGCTGTTCCAATACTCCTTGATATATCTATCTGCATGCACACTACATTCGTGTTCTCTTCAGTCATCATCTCATCTTTTCTTTGTAGAAGCAGCACTATACATAATATATGTTCATTGCCCTCGGTCCTCTCTCATCTGCCATTCCTTCTTTCCCGGTGGTCTTTTACCATATTTACCAAATTTCCACAATGAAAGACCTGCAAATGTTTTTGATAGTTACTGTGGCGGATGATCAGCCATGACCATGCAAACACTCATATTGTGGAGATAAACTATGGCCACGCTCACTCCAGTTGAAAAAGGAAGGAATCAGAAACGTCCACTGAACCAATAGGCGTTTCTCTTTGACTTTATCTAAATGGCAGTAGAAGCAAATCTCCTGTAGTACAAATAGATTATTATCAGGATTATTACACTTAATATTTATTCGTGAAAAAAAATTGCTCTGTACTAGAAAGAAACTTTTACTCCAATTATGTATTCGTTAGATATTTTAAAGATAAACATATTATCATTAGGTAATTATGATTTACACACAATGAAGATTTTTCTAAAGATTAGTAGTAATGCTTATTGATTTATGCAATTATCTTAATATAAATTTTATAATGTTCATGTATACATAAATGGGATTTATTGTACTATGTCATATTCAAATATCTTTACTTAGACTATAGAAAATCCTCTGTCCCTCAACTCTTTACTGGAAACGTTGTCTGAACATAACAGTGTTGATGTTTTTCACTCTCTAATTACAGGAACACTATGGTCTTTATCAGGCATCATTATTCAACACATACCTATGAAATTGCTGACAACATAATCAAAGATCTTAAACAAAGGATGTAACGTCATTTATGTGTATTTGTGTATTTGTGTGTATTTGTGCATGTGTGCTTGTGTGTGTAGGTATGCGCTCCTGTGTGCGCGTGCGTATATGACACTGTTGCTTCTAATGCATATAGAGGAAATCAGCTTCAACATCTCGTGAATTTCGTAAATTGTATTAAGTGAAATATTGTTATATGTTATCAGCAGATTGCAATTTAGCAATCCACTAAGGCATTCATTCACGTCTGATTCTCAGCTTCTATATGTCTGTTTCCTGTTTTCATTTACTTTTCAGAATATAATTAGTGTGGGCTGTGTTGGTCAATCAGGGGATTGTAAGTCTTCGTCGTTTGTTTATCACTAGCACCTATTGTTTTGCTGTCATATGCCAAACGTTTGCGAATAGTCTTCAGAGCAAATGCAATCGCGTGGAGACACCTACGAGAAATATCTAGGATGCGTGAGATACAGGGGAAGAGAGTTGCACCATCATCCATTTAGAACACATAAGCAACGAGGAATATATCAACGTAAAATGAAGAGCTTGCTCAAGGTCCATGCGTGTCAAAAGTTTTCAAGCAACAGGTTTATGGTAATGAGGTGAAGATTTGTGCCCTAAGCATTCTAAAATATATATGTACGTAATATACTTGCTTTCATTTAAAAAAGAATTCTTGTGTATATTCTGGGGTGAGAATGTCAACTGAAGTATTCTACCTCTCTGCAAATTAGATATCTAATGAAGCAAACTCAAATCTTAAGCATGCTTGTTTATGGAAGACCAGCCAGACATTCATGCATACAAGAATCCCCTCTCCACGACAATGACGTTATTCAAGGGAAAGTCAAAGGCAGATACGGTTTGGCACTAGTGATGTCGCAACTCATTTCTGTAGCTGATTGGACATGAGCAAAGTGAAATAAAGTGCCTTGCTCAAGAACACAACACACAGCCCGGTCCGGGAAGTGACGTATACAACAAATGCCTTACTTATTTTCCTGTTGTACTGACTGTCCTTTCTGTTCCAAAACCGTCTAAGAACGCTTTGTCATTTATCAGTCAATGTTTAATAAGTTTCGGTACGACTTCTGGATAACCGCCAAATCTGTGAATAATTTTGCGATGGCCTTCAGGCAATTTTAGAAAATTCCACTCGTTTGTAATCCGTGGGGTTAAGTCAGCTTCTAGTAATAACCAGTATTATTTGACGGATTACACTGGTCAACACACCTCTTTGGTGACTTTGGTGTTGTGATTGTTTTTAGTTAATTCTTAGTTGTTGATTTCAAATGTGATATCTATTTTTTTCTAACATAAGGTTTTCATTCTGTAGCATATTCCTTCCTTATGATGTACTCTATAAATAATCTACTTGCTCAGGATTGTTTACTAAGTCTTTTAGCGTCAGACCATATGTTATGATGTCAATAGAATATGAAATGATAAATGAAATGTAAAATGGCAACACATTTTACTAAATACATACTGTTAATTCTCTAATATGATGGATAAAACACAAATAATCATGCATATGTCTTCACAATCACGAAACAAAATTTCGCTTTCGAAAGCATCAGGAGTGTTTCATGTCTACACAGTCTCTTTGAACACTCCCACAGTAGTCCGCCGTCATGTGTGTGCTCCATCCGCCTTGATATCTTTGATATCTTCATTAGTCCTAGTTTAATATGAAGGGAGTGGATGATTTTCGCTCCCTCAACATATAGTTCCTAGATGATATTCTTCTTCCCAAATGGCAAACTCTTACTAACTGGCAAGAGTTTCTGCTCCCAATATTTGTCTCTCACTCGACTATACCATAAACACATGAAATACGGATATTGGCCAAGCAAGACGATCATTTCTAGATCCAGACATATGACCCATTTATGTTCATAATACTTGAGGGAATCTAATACAACTTTTATGTAATCAAAATCCTCTTTTATCTGCACTAACTAACCAATAGGAAACGCACCAAACAATTTTCCATTACGGAGTAATACACACTTTAGGCTCCTCTTTGAACTATCTAGAGTTTCCATTCACTAAGATCGTACTGTTCAACACCCATCATGTTTAACAGTCCCGTCATGTCAAAAGAGTAAGCAAAATATTTTCCAGTTCAGATAAAAAGACAGTTTTGTTAAAAAGTCACGTTTGTTTCTTTCTGCAATAGATTATTCTCTCTAAACCTAGAAGCTAACAATTATGATACTCTTTTAACAGTCCTAGGTCTCTAACTAAATCATAAGTTATGCTTGGTCGATGTTTTCATGTTCTTTGGTTGATGTTTCTAAAATGTCTGTATCACTGTCATGTTCATGATTTACTTCTACTTCACATATATCACTTACATCTTGCAGTAGAGGTAGATCCTTGAAAACGGGTTGTTGAATCCAGATTTGAATAACATTTTCTGTCGCGTTCTCTTCCTATAACCAGAGGTCTTTGTGAGACAAAAGTAGCAATCGTTTATCTGTTTTTTTTTCTTTTGTCTGCCACCATACCATACGAATGCTAAATGTTAGTGGTTTCCTGGTGTCCTTTGTCAATTGGCGTAAAAGTTTCGACAGAGGGTTTACATAAATTGTGCGGAGCCCAGGACGTGTCCTGACCAGCAAATTTAAACGTAAAGAAAGTGAAGTAGGATCTTTTCACAAAGTCACCAATGTTCATTATTTGAACTGGTACTGTAAAACACCCACATATAAAACAAAAAGTGTCTTGGGGATTCAAACATTTCCTTCGTAGTAACACCATGCTACCGAACCCCCAGGAGAGAAAATAATACAGAATATATTTATATATCTAGGTTTGTCTAAGCTGATGTCTAAACACATACATAAAATAAATATTCAACAGAAATGATATCTTTTATATATTTGTTGATAGTAAAAAGAGATTAACAACACAAATTAAGACGGTCGAAGTTCGAGCACACATTTATTAGGAAATACACTTCTACGCAGGTAAATATACTAGATCGCCAGAGCGTCACATCCTCCCCCACTGAACGCTCAATTGACACTGAGACTTACTGCAAGCGTACCTTACGAAAAACACATCGAGCAATTTCTGAAACATTGACCTACAGGTGGGGCCAATATGGACCAGCCCATAGAAAAAAATGTCGACGTGATAGAATACTACTATTCCCATTTTAACTCTTAGGGACCCCAAATTACCCCCAAAATAGATTTGAAACGTACGTCAGTAGAATAAAGTTAGAATTTGTTGGCCAGCGTTATTTATTCGTCGGAATTGTTAGATACCTGCAAATTACGTATCGTGAGCGGGGCAAATGTATTTAGTCATAGGGGAAACTGTGACCCGCGGGCTGCATGCGGTCTGCAAAACTTGCTGAATGGTACGCACAGCGAACAGTCATAGCTTTTCAGTGTGACCTGCCTTATGATGAGTCATTTCTCAAGCGGTCCACTTCTCGAAAAAGGGATCACATGCCTGATTCCGGTAAAGGGTAACTCTATGGAGAAAGCTTCGAAAGAATATCAAATGAATACTTTAAGCTATTGTTTTAACTTCGGCCACGTTACACATCTGTCATACTCAAGTGAGATGAAATGAATGTACACGAAAAAGATTAATTTAAATTGCCAGAAATTATATATAATTATTAACTAACTTGAGAATTCATAGACTATCGTTATAGTTATTTGTGAAAAGTTCAAAAATGAATGAATTTGAGATGTTAAATAATTTTAAATAAAGAGGAAATGAAATGTTGTAGAACTAACATTATTAGGAATAGTTAGTGACGAAGACTTTATAATGAAGAGAAAAACATACGTTGTTTAATATGCTGCGTAAAAAGATATCAATTCAAATTATTTAGCTATGTTCGGAATTGAAAACTGAAGGAAGTCATATAATGAATAATAATAAACAAAGGAAAAATGAATATGCTGTCTAAATGTTGATTAATCTAGCAGCCTTAGCTATGTGGATATTTACCAAGATGAAGATACAGTAAAGAAAAAAACAAACATATTTTGAATTTAATGAGAAATACATGAGATTTGATAACTAGCAGAATTCGCTAAGTTTGATTCGCGTGAATATAGATGCATTGCAATTAGAATTCGTCTTCATAAATGTATATTCTGTTTAATAATGCATTATTAGATTGACTGTAAAAGTTTAGTGTTCACATAAGAAAGAAAACGGTTTGCTGCTGTATGTTTGTTTGCATTCTGGGATCCATTTTATTTGCTACACATATAGACTCACGATCTTTTACTCTGTCATTCGCCTGCGTCCATGCTGGAGCTCCGCCTTGAAGGATTTAGAAATTCGAGGTGGTTGTGTTAATGAAGACACTGGGAGGATTTGAACGAATTCTGAACTCAAAGTGGCGGAACAAATACGACAAGGCACTCTCGGTACGCAAAATCCAGTTTATGAATGACAGAGTATCCGATCGAGAAATGAAAAAAAGAATGAAGAATATTGGCTCTGAGTTTTTGGCATAAGGCCTAGAATTTCGAGGGAGTGGATCAGTCGATTACATTGACCAAGTTCGTAGCTACTACTTATTTTCATCGACTCCGAAAGGTTAAAATACAAAGTCGACCTCGGGGTAATTTGAACTCAGAACTTAAGATATATTGATTAGCATTTGTGTCTGTTGTGTTAACGATTCTACCAGCTCGCCTTCTTATAACAAATCCCTGATATTGTAAATGAAGAAACTATTTCCTGAACTGATCAGACATTCACGAAAGAAGTCACATTATTAGGGTTCTTTTACATTTTTAATTTGAACTACTGTATAATAACTGTACCATGATAAAAGTAAGTGCGATTAGAAATAACAATATTGTAAAAGTAACTAAGCAAATAATACAATTAATTATTTGTTAACGTAACTCAACATTTAAAGCATATACACATCTGCTACTTGCATTGCTGGAGATGGATGTTATAGTCACGAAAATGTAGGGAAAATCGCAAGATAGATGCTATGGTCTGTATTATATAGTTATGAGCACAAGATGGATATTATTGTTCGCCAATACATTTTTGATCATGATAAGGAAAATTATTACATTTTATACAATATTGTTATGACCTCCAAAATTGTTATAACATGTACAATATCGTTATGATCACGAAAGATGTATGTATGATGATGGGAGGTGTTATATTCTATACTCTTGGTCACGTGATGGATGCTTAAGTTTGAAACTTTAATAATTATAATACTCTTTATTGTATAATAAATAACACCGTATAACATAGCTTTTGTCCTTGAGTAGCAATTGCTATTTTCGATTCGCTTACCCCTAGAAAGTACGAAAAATGGCTTATATTTCCTTCAAACTTTACTATTATTATGTTTATTCAAACCATAAATAAACCTTCCTCATACATGTCTCTCATGCACCCCCACTACTTCTACTCATGATCAGAGATGCACATATTGTCAGCTACGGAACATAGGTTTTAACATCTTACTTTACTTCTCACCTCAGCTACATTCATATCTTAAGTATAGTTTTACATTTCTTAATGCATTATATATTATTTATTCCCTATTTTGTAACCACCATTATTCTTTTGTAGGAGCACATATATATCCACACCTGTAGTATGAGTGGATCTTCATTTAACTGAAGGATATATTTCTTGGTTCGTTTTCTATTATATATTTTACTGCTCATTCCACTCTCTGGTATTGTTTACATGTAAGTATCATGCCAATTAATTTTTGGTTTCCTGCATATTTCAAAGTCAGTATATTTTCAGCATAGCACATAGTTACGTGAGACACATGAACATTTCCTCTATTTTTAATTCTGATCCTCTGTTAACCTGCTTGTTTGTGTACTTTATCTTTAGGTTTTGTGTATCAAAGGTTAAAGATCTTCAAGCGCTGGATTTATTTGTGTGTGTATGCAAATATGCATTTGCATTGATATACATTATTAGATTTGCGCGTGTGTATGCCCATATGTGTGTTTATTTGTGTGTATAATTCGCATTGTATGTGTTCTAATAAAGTTGTGTGTATACATGTATATTCAGCTAAGTACACATATATATATATATGCAGGTCTGTTGTTTTTTTGTACACAAACACGCACACTAGCACACAAACACACACACACACACACACACACACACACACACACACACACACACATATATATATATATATATATATATATATATATATATATATATATATGAATATACATGTGTGTGTGTGTGTGTGTGATTGTCATTAACTGTGACTGTTGGTGCAGGGTAGCACCTACATTGCTAGTAATATGTGCTAAAAGCCCTAAGGGCCGGAAAGGAACACATGTCTATGTACTGGTAGGGGAGGTAAACACTCCATAGCAAGTGGATCATCATACGAATTTAATTTCGCTTTTAACTAAATCACATCAGTGATGAGTACTCCGTCGCTCGATAGCTTGGCTAAATTCACGCTATCACTATATATATGATTTACCTTATAAATCAGTGGATGATTCAGTAAAGTAGCGATGTGGAAATTATAAAATAACGCTGGCGGCTATACACAATATAAAACCAAAAATTAAAAAATTAATTGTCACTAATTGTGACTAAGTAGCACCTATATTAGTAGAATTAAGAGCTGAAAACCCATAGTGCCACAAAGAACACATGGATATGCACATACAAATAGCGAGTTCATAGACCTAGTGTAGTCATCACTGATGAGCTTTTAATTCAAAGCGAAACTAGTCTAGTATGATGAACTCGCTAGCTGGGGGGGGGGCGGTTATCTCCCATGTTAGTACGTAGACATGCGTTACTCCCCGGCCCCAAGGGCTCTTAGATCATATTTCTAGAAATGTTCTACCCTTCACCTCAGTCGCAATTAGTGACAACTGAATATTTGCTTCGTTGTATATTGCGTATAGCCGCCTTTTTTAGTATCTATACTATTGTGTCTTTGTCGCCACTGTTGTAATGCTTAATGTCGGATTGTTACCTCACCCACATCGGTATAACAGCATATTTGTTAGACCAGTAAAAACATCACTATCTAAGAACGTCTATTTCGTACTCTGTCCCTATACTCACTGACGTCAAATTATTTATAGCGACAGCCGCATTATATTCGTCACAAGGGAGGAGTGTACCATCATTAGTATTATCCCCGCAACACCTCCCCTGTTAAGTTTTTCCTTTTCTTCGGGTGTGCTGTTTTAGCTGTTTTAATAGCAATACTTTTTTTATATCAGTCCACCTCCCATTTTTGAGTTTTTTTGTTAGTTACACGTTTAATAGCTTTTCCGTTTGGCATCCACCTCTAGGAACTCCGTAGATTTTCTTTTTCTTACGCTTGTGCGTCTCAGTTCAATCAGTCGCAGTGGCGTTGGTACTTGAAAAGTATCATCTAACCATTTCATTGGTTCTTCCATTCTCTTGGGTTCGCTCTCAACGAATTTTGTTTTTTCAGTTGGTTCATGTGTCTTTTGTGTAGCCCTATTCTACTTTTTTTTTACCAAGTATAGCATTTTTCCTATGCGTTTGTTAATTATGCCACCTTCATAACTTTTTCCGTTCTTGTGTCACGAATTTTAAATTCAAAAGACACAGATTGCGTTCCATTGATGGACACTACAGCGTCTGGGATGCCAAATTTTTCAAACAGCTCATGTAAAAAAATTGTCAGATTTGAGGACGTTGGTTTTATATACTTACAAATTTCTAGTCATTTAGAAAAACTATCAACTACCACGAAGTAGTATGAACAGTTCAAAGGACTAGCGAAATCGATGTGTAGTGTCAAATACGTAATATCTGCATTTGGCCAAGGTTCACTGTTTATTGTCGGTAATTTTGCTGCTAGAGCACGTCCTCTATAGCCTTTCACTAAATTTTAGATTTCTGTATCCATTTTTGGCCAGTACACGTAACTACGCATTAAAGCTTTCATCCTCAAAATACCAGGATGTCCAACAGGAAATTCCTTCAATATTTTCATTGTTGTGTTTCAGGTATCACTATTCTCTGTGCATGCATCAGTATGCCATCAGAAAATGAGTATATGTCCACGTTTCGGTTTCGTTTCACACAAATCCTTTTCCTACTTACTTCTCTTGACCACAATATTCTTTTCCTTTCTGTTATGGATTTGTCCGCTACCGCATTCCGTTTCATGTCTTATAGAGTTACCTGTAATACGTGTACCACATTCTACATTTCTTTTATTTCTCCTTCTGATCTTAATGCTGTAATTATTCTATCTTCCAATGGATTGTAGTGTTTCGGTATCAGTCTGAACAAACCCTCCAAATGCCATAGTCTTTTTCCTTTTTACGGTAAATATTCCATGTTGTAATCATAATTCAATAATGTAGTGCCCCATCGCTGTAGTTTATTTGCTGTGTCTGTTAGCATTCCATTACGAGAACCGTATCTTGATAGTAGTGGGCGATGATCCGTTTCTTGACAGAAACGTCTTCCATGAAAAATCTATGGAAATTTTTCACACCGAATATGAATACTACACTTTCCTTTTATATCTGACTATAGTTCTTTTCAGCCGTAATAATAATTGTGACGCTTGGGTGGGCTATAGCCTTTTTACTGCCATCGTCATATATACGGCTCTGACACAGTAATCACTTGCATCCGTAGTCAGTATGATATCCAACTTTGGATCAAAATGCTTTAACGATAAGTCCGGTGTGAGGATATTATTTTAACTCGGCAAATGCCTTCTGGCACTTATGAGTCCAACACCATTTTTTATTTCTCTTTAACAAATCATTGAGTGGGGCCATTATATTATGTATATTGGGACTGTAAATTTGATAATAATTTACTAAGCCCAATAATGCTTGTAGCATAGTCACATTATTCAGCGTGGGCATATTTTGCATTGCAGTTGCTTTGAATTGATCCGCCTTTCGTTAATGTTTATCTATTATCTGGCACAAGTATTTAATATTTTTTCATAAAGTACTCGCTTTTGTCTTCCGTGAACTTGAAACTGTATTCTCTTATCTTCTCGAATCCCCTTTTAACGTGTTCTACTTGTTGCTCTTGTGATTCACTTTTTATTAGATTTTCGTCTAAATAGGCGATAACAAAGTCACAGTCACCCAGTATTTTATCCATTTATTGCTGACATATTGGAGGAGTCGCTCTTTTCACCGAAGGAAAGCCGCTTAAATTTAAATAAGCCACTGCGTGTATTAATTGTTAATAAATGAGACCATTCTTTTACTTGGATTTGTAGATATTCCTCCGAGATATCTAATTTTGAGAAGAGTTTTCTCCATTCAATATTGCACACACGTCCTCAGGACTCAGCAATGGTAGTTATGTGAGATTAACGAATCATTCAAACCTGTTGAAAAATCTGCATGAACTCTTAACTTTTGTTTTCTATGCAGACCGTATGTACTGCCTACTCTGAGTGGTCCATCTTCTCGATTATTCCTAGGCTTTGAAGTCTTTCAAGTTCTTTATTTACCTGGTCTATTTCTGTGAAGGGTACATTCCGTTTTGGCTTCAATACATGCGATGCACTTTGTTTTACAGCAATTGTTACCTTCGTTTTCGTGCAACATCCCAGTTCCTCCGAGAAAACATCTGGAAATAAATGTTTTACTTTTTGTTTCAGTTCCTCAGCCTCATTCGAACCTTCGTCTTAACCGATTATATTCCCATACAAAACACTTATGGGCGTATTCCATAATTTGAACAATTCTATGCCGAATTAATTAACTGAATTTTTTAGCACATATTTTTGCCGTTTTCATTTGGTCATGAAATGTTACATTATACACAAATTCACTAATAAAATACAATCTTTTGCCCGTAACGCCATGCGCGACTTTTATAGATTTAATTAATTTCGGCCTAGCGACATACTTTCATGTTTCTTCATTTACAATGCTAATATTATTTACATTATCTAACTGCATTTTTAATCTTCTATTTTAAAATTTTCACATTTACAAATTTCCTTTTTGTTATATTACTATTTTCTTTCGAAGACATCCTGTTTATTCTCTTTCTTTTGTTCCGACGTTTTGTCATCTTAGTTTTACCGTGCGCTTTTGTGTGAGAACATTTTCAGAACGGAAGCATTCGCCTGTCTTAAATGGTCACTTTTTTCTCTGGTGTAGACCGCCATATGCAAACACGCCTTTTTCTTGCTCTTGTCCTGTTTGGACTGTATTTTGGTACACAGTTGTTTTCTAAATCGCACTTGTTTCACTTGGGAGCAATCTTTATGTTCTCTTAATTTTTTATGTTCTCTTAAATCTACTATTCTTACACACTCATCTGACAATTGTTGTATGGCAACAGCTTGGTTACGTTTCAGCTTACTTATGTTCTAGATTAGTGAGAATTCTTGTTCTTACCTCTGCGTTTGTTTCTGCAGTCAGTCCTTTTGTAAAAATCAGACACTTGAACATGTCTGGCATAAATTGGTCCAGCTTGAACTTTTCATAATCCCTGTTAACTCTAATAGTATATGTGATGTATTCCTCCTCGTTGTTTGTTTTTTTTTTCTTGGTTCAAACATTTCCAACATGTATTGAACAACGAGCTTTTCTCACTAAAAGTTTTACACGATATGTCTATTGTATTTTTTAAGTTTATGTCAGAAGGTTTTTTCGGGAGTACGTAATTGATGTAACGCTCATGGTCTCTTGCTGCCAATTTTCATATCGTCGTTCCTATCTTCGCACACTTTGTCGAATATTTGTTGGTATCTCCGATAATACGCCTCGAAAGCAACTCCTTTACCTGGTTCGTACTTAAACATTGTTATCGATTTGGCAACCTCAAATGGCGAGAAAACTTTTTCAGCATTTCCTGATGACATACTATTTATTGCTTGCAGCATCTTTCGCTGTAATAGTAATTGTTGTTGTTGTTGCTTCTGCTGTTGTTGTTCTTTTAGTTGCTCTTGTTACTGATCTTACAATTGGAGCAAACCGGCCAAAAAATGTTCCATAATTTTACGATTCTTTGCAGTAAAATTTGCACAAAAAAGATTTGTTGGTTTCGTAACTCGTTGTGAGTTTATTTCCTCGTGAGTTGGTTAAATATATAGTTTATGGCGAGCATGTGGGAGAGTATGTGTGTTTCAAGCGAGCGTGGTTGAGTATATACATATAGGCGAATGTACAGATTGGTGCGCTTACGCGAACACCATAGACATTTCTACTCCCTTACCTCTAATTCCTTCCCTTACTTAGCGGTCTTAGCTCTTTTGTCTTAATAACAGTCAACCACACAGTAATTTCCCTTTGTTTGACGGTCATTTTTCACAGGAATTTTCAATGGCCGGATAACTGAAGAGATAGTGGCGTGGGTTCCCACCCCGGCATCCGAAACTCGGAGTATTAGCATGGCTACCTAATAAGTCTCGTAT
>NC_068983.1:126079037-126093625 GCF_001194135.2 Octopus bimaculoides | reverse complement strand
GAGAGAGAGAGAGAGAGAGAGAGAGAGAGAGAGAGAGAGAGAGTGAGTGAGAGAGACAGAGAGAGACAGAGAGAGACAGACATCTATTTTCAATTTCAATCCTCTAGAAAATAATCACTGTATGTTTTAACTATTTTATTTCATTGTATCTCCTTTTCCCTTATCTAATATTTTAACTGTTCTTTCTCATATTTTAAACCATGTTTCTTGAAAATGCAATGTATGTCCTACTTTTTTTATTATTTAAGTCTAATTTATATTTACTCATAATTATTTTCATATGTAACTGGTACAATACGGAATTTTAGAGATTCCCGTCAAACGTTTTCTAATATTTTAGCTTTCTATTTGCTTATTTCTTCAGCGTGTCAGTCTAAGAAGAGTCCATCAAGTTGCATCGTCTTAAGCAACCTTTCTGCAAGTTCTTTGATCCCACGCTGGTACGGGATTTTCTCATTCGAGATGAAGAACTCCTTCTCTGAAGCTTCCACCTCTTCTTGGTTGGTGAAACATTGCGAGTGCATAAAGTGAACCATGGATCCGAGCTGTTGTAATCCGAAAGAGCTATGTCCACCCTATATGCATGGTGTTGTTTGACATTGGTTCGATTCGTTGAAGTTCGGAGTTATTCAGGGTTGTTCGAGTGGAATAAAGTGTTGCGCAGTCTTGCTGCAGAAGATCCCGATTTCTGTCAACCAAAACCGAGGATTTTCGCCTCACAGTGGCATACTTTCGTAAGTTTCGAAGCTCGTCAGATTTGCCGCTATGGCTTAGAACACAGCGTTGAAATCCATATTTTTAGACCTAATTTACTTTTCTTCAACGTCGAGGTTCAGCAACCTGAGCGAAATGTTTTGAACTATATGATTACAGTACTGTAATCAAATGCGGCAACATATCAGCGCACCAACTATCACGATACTACCAATATCATCAGACATCTTCGACATACTGAACTGTTTGGATCTTGTTATTTACTCACTGCAAGCTAACAGCTATGTAAATATTACAAAACTTTCAACTTGCCTCAATATATTTAAATTATTTTTATGTTTCACCGTATATATTAACGTTTTGTTATACTCTAGTATGTGTATGTGTTCATTGAACAGTTCATGAAGTTCTATTAGTGTGATATGTGAGCGTTCGTGTATGATTGATGTGGTTGTAATTGTTATATAATACTTAATAATTTACATATTTTGTAATTTGGTTGCCGTTGCGGAAACGCATGTCGTTTCTAGCCTCCAGTTGTCTGGAAGTATTGTTTGAGGCAAGTCTATATCAGGAATATCGTCTGCATCTCTTACAAATTAGTTTATGTTTAACTAAAGAATGCTTCTTACAAGCGAATCGCATTTGTCATATCTGTCATGATAGGAAAAAATTGGTTTGTCTTCGAACAAGAGGAGGTGAAGTATCAGTTAAAATTAATTGCTTTGGGTTATACTATTATATTTCAGGCATATGAAATATACGATATATATTCGGTAAACTCAACAAATTTATCAGCATAATCATAACATTTGTTACCGCTTGTAGTACAGTTCAAGTAGTTAAAGGATTTTCTGATTTTAATCCGATATTGTTTAACCGATGAAGCGCAGGAATTTGCACTTACATAGCACGCACTGCTGAGCACATTTTATGAAAATGAGACTACATTGCACACCTAAAAAACAAAAAGATTAGTTAAAATATCTTCTTAGTAAATAATGGGGGCAAGTTTTACATCAACTGAAAAGTCATTAGTTGAACTATTAGTCCACTTGTACTCTCGGGGTGGGTGGATATCAGAGCGTTTGAGTGATATTAGACACCAACCAACAAACGCTCAAATTAAATGCATCTATCTGGCGCACGATCGAGGCCTGTCGACCTCTATCTGACGGCCATGATCGTGGCCTGTCGCGCCTTATGTCTTAAGTAAATATTACAATTCTACGAGAGAGATATATGAATTATTTCAAGGAATCAATGAATACGTTATTCAATATAGATAAGAAATTCCTTGTCACATCTATTCAATACCTAAGAGAATTGAAAACTGAAAACTGATGTTCAGTTAGGATTTTTTGAGAAGTCAAGACCTCTTCTTGATTATGACTATATAATACAGAAATGATGCACATTGATAGAATTATCATAGATCTTATAGAATGATTTGCGTTTTCGTTCTAATTCTTTCCACGGAGTTGAATTCTTACTGAAATCAATTATGCATTCTATCACTTCAAAAAATATCAATCCAGAACATAGGTATATTCTTATCTCTGATTTTCTATCAGGAATGCTACTGACTTTAAATGATGCAGCTTTGTCACATAGTTTCACGTCGTTTGCACCCTAAGAACTGTGTCTTGAGGAAGGGGGAGTAACCATGGCTTTCGCAGGCCATTCTATACCGATAAGATTGATGCAATTCACGTTTCAATTAAACATGTGTGACTGAAAATACTCTGGATATATCATGCGTAGTGAAATAATTTCAGAGGGCTGACGTTGCGGAAAAGCCTCCGGATAATGACTGCCCGGGTCCTGGAGGGTGGTAGATAAAAAGAAGGGTAACTGTAAGAGGGGTCTTTAATGAGTCGAGCGTGTGTGGATAAAAGAGGCATTAGCTAAGTTAATTTCAAAGGAAGAGAAGAGCAGGAGAAGAAACATTAGAAAGGAACCACAATATATCTGTAGACCAGAAGCTACCGCGTGTCTGTGAGAGATTTTATAAGTTTCTCAGATGTCTTTTATCTGGATGCATCTAGGACTTATGAGCGTTAATCGAAACTGACGTAAATCCATCCATCCATCCTACCTATCCGATATTTCTTGGGGTGGGGGAACGTAGACTCCTAAGGTAACTTCTACAAAATATAATATCCGAAGCTGTAGTCACTAGGCATTCCGGCAGGATTTCCAAGCCTGACAGTCTCAAACTTTAAATGCTATACGAACAAACCGTTCTTCGTCTTTCCTAGTTCAGCTTGAAGTATCTTACGATTCAATCCTGTGATATTCTAATCACATGTTCATAGTACTGTAGCTGTGACTTCTAAATGCAGATAAGTAGCGGCTCTATCTTGCCAGGCATACTGATCTCCAAGGTGTGCACACTGTTGCGGAGGAACGCCATTTCTGCTGTTTGTATTCGCAATCGTACTAATTTAGTCATTACCCAGCATTCGTGACCATATATGTATATGTATATAAGTGTGTGTGCATCAATATATATATATATATATATATATATATATTTGCATTTTGTTATTGTAATTGATTTTCATACTCAATGGGTTTTTCTAGCCGTAACTTAATCTTTTTGGTATTTTCTGGGTTATATTAACTGCTTCAATTAAGTTTCTAAAGTTCTATATTTGTAATATTCTTTTATGCGTATAATATTGCTTCTTCCCAAGTCTTTGTTACTCTTTATCTGTTAGCGTATTTATCTCTACAAATTTCTCTTACGCTTTCTCTCCTTATGTCTCTCTCAGTCACTCACTCTCTCTCTCTCTCTCTCTCTTTCTCTCTATCACTCAGTCACACTCTCTCATTCTCCCTCTCGTTCTGAACAAACACCGATGTTAGTAAGTGTGAATGATTCTAGTGTAAGATGAATGTCCATCGGAGAGTGTGTGTAACAATATTGAGTGTGTATATATATATATATATATATATAGTTTTAGGGAAAAGAAACAAGTTTCTACCTGTTATTTTGGATTTTGTCCCTAATATTATATATATATATATATATATATGCAAAATAAAAGTCAAGGTAGAAAATGCTAAAATACTTTTATAAAAAACATTTCAGTACCGGTTTCGATCCTTGAGATCTTTTCAACTGTAAATATGGATAACAAATTTTGGAAAAATTGAATTTCGGAACAACCGTCACTGCCGTAAGGCTTTATACATCCACACACACCAGCTTAATTTAATTCATGCTTAGTCGAAATACATCAGTCGTTAATGTCCTGTTATCTGTAATTGTGTACCATTTCTCCGTGTTTTTCCGTCCATGTCAAGTTATTGTATGGTTTACGTTTTTTCCGTACATGTTAATTTTTTGTGTGGTTTACGTGTCCTTGTACGTTTAGCATTTGGTCTACCAATTAGAATTCCACCACAATGATTAAGAATGTTTAAGTCCAATAATAATCCACCATTTCAAAATCATCATTCTATATTAATTTTTATCTATAATAACATTGTTATTTTCATCAATGTATGATTGTGTTTTTTTTTTAGGTCAGATGTACTAAAAGCAATTCCGAATGTGTTCTAATATTCGAAATTTACAAAATTAATTAAATTCTTGAAAACCAGTTTAATTCACAAAAGCACAAATATTGTATTAATTAGTTAAACATTAAAAAATCGTATACTTGTTGACTTCAATCAAGTCAAAACACCAATAATGGAAGATATGAAGATTTTCTCTCTTCTGTAAAGTACAATCTCTAGATAACAGTGCTCTGCGAAATATAATCGTTCGATGTAAAATTTTAGTTGCTAAAAACAAAATGGTTTTTTATGTGAAAGTAATCACTCTCTAACTCCCTCATTCTCTCTCCCCCTCTCTCCCCATATGAATATAATATATATATTTATATGGGGAGAGAGATTGATTACTTTCACAAAACATACCATTTTGTTTTTAGCAACTAAACTTTAGCAAATAAACTATACGCAGATACTCCAACATATAAACATATATACATATCTATGCAGACAAATGAACATGATTGTGTGTGTGTGCCTATATGTTGGTATGATGTGTTTATTCCTTTATCAGAATAGGTTGTTAAGTTAATGTTCCCTTTGGATATCGCCTGGAACAACTAACCTCCGTTTTCATCACTTACGTCATACATAAATTTATGTATAATGCGTTGGTGTGTTTCAATGACTGTTTGGTTAAATGCTACTACTAATAGCCTATTAGTGACAGAGGGTGTTAAAAAGTGGTTTTAGTAGCTGTGGTAAATGCTATTCCATTTTTCGGGGTGGGGACGTTTTGCTAGTGATCATCGGGTATATTTAAGCCACCTTATGTTGATAGTGTCCTTGTTTCTTATAAAAAGGCAGTAGAACCAGTTGGTTTTTATCTCTCTCTCTATATATATATATCGATCTATATATATATCGATCTATCTACAACGCACACACAAACACATATATATATGTACATGTGTATACATACCTATGTACATAGGCGTAGCTGTGTGGTAAGAAGCTTTTTTCCCAAATCACATTGCTCCGGATTCACTTCCACTGCCTAACACCTTGGGAAAGTATCTGCTCCAGAAACCTCGGGCCGACCACGACCAACACCTCCTGAGTGGATTGTAGAGAGGTAGAGAGAAACTGAAAGAAATTCGTCGCATATATGTTTGCGTGTGTGTATTTGCCTTTGTGTTTTTGTGTTTGTTTATCTCCTCACTATTGCTTGGCAACTAGTGTGGTGTACTTACGTCCCCCTAACTTAACGGTTCGACAATACTGTTTGTGGTTGATTGAAGTTACATTGATGCACGCTCCTCTCGGAGTAGCTGAATAGGCCTAAATTCTGTTAGGTGCTTATTTTCCAAAATTATGCTTCTTAATTATAGTGTTCTAGTCTATATAAATATGGCAATTAATATTAATTATAAAAGTCAAATTCGGGCATAATAGTAAAATAGAATGGTCCATTTTCCGAAGAAACTTTACGTGTCAGGATACTTTGTTTGTAAAATTTAATCGATTTCACCAAGTAATTTTGAAACAATCCTTTGGTCGCAGAGCTCTGTTTTCAATGCATTGTATTTAACAATTTAGATGAATTAGCATTAGGGTGGAATAAACAATGTTACGAATTTAGCAATGTTAATTAATCACAACATAAATAAAAATGTAAAGTACGGAATTCAGGTATATGTTAATCTGATCTATAGAAATTAAGGAGTATGAGTTAGAAACATCACGACTTAATAGTGAGGGGGATTAATTGTGGAAGAATTTGCGTCACAAGTCTGTCATCTGTCTATCGCCACAATTTGAGACAATTTGAGAGCAATCGTTGTACGGGACAATATACAGTTATTTATCTGAACTTTATATTTTAAGATATTTTCTTCTTATCGCTTAGTAGTAGTCCAACATAGCAAACGTTAACAAAATGTGTTCCAAATTTAGGATCATCCATCGTTTGCATCCCGATTGTATTTTATAATTTCTCTAAAATATCGCCATAGGTTTAATAAAAGAAGATTACACTTGCACTTGTGTCGAATGTGTTTATTAATGGCAGATAATAGAAGTACAAAATATAGAAATCGAATTTTATGAGGCATTGAGTACGCCAGGATTTAACTTCCATTTACAGGAAAATGAAAGGTATTCGAAAAGATAATCTCAGCAACTAATACACGCCACACACACACACACACACACACACACACACACACACACACACACATATATATATATATATATATATATATATATATATATACATATATATAAGTAGTAAATATTCGAAGGAATATTCATATAGATAATATTATTAACAGAGGTAAATATAAATAATTGATAATAATAACAACAAAAATATAGGTGGTAGCAACTAATAATAGCGTTAAATAGGTAGTGAATAAAATTTATAATTATAATTAGAGGGCACACGAGGCACCACCTTACTAGAAAGAGGAGCTAAATCATCAACTAAATCACCGAATTCCACTGAAATACACAATAGATCAACAGAAATTGCGCAAACGAATAAAGATTAAGAAATCTTCACAGCTCAAATCTCTAGAATTAAGAATCGGATATACCTGCATCGTGATTTCGAATTCTGGCTACGCCCTTAATTCTCCTCTTCACACCCGCCCATTTGCACAAAGGTCTAAATACAAAGTAAAGCACTATATACATTCATTCACCAATATTGTTATATATATATATATATATATATATATATATATATATGTAAGTCATAATAGTCACAGAAACTGCCCACAGATACTTCTAATTGCTGTAAATTAGTAAATATCCCGAAGGTAAACACTCATACATTCAGAACACTAATGCAGCTTTTATTAAAACACATGTACTAATATTCCCCTGAAGATTCATGGATTTTGGAAAGCATATTTGAAATATCCTATGGATGAGGAATACAACAACTAAAGCATAGCTTTTTTATGTAGACATATGTAGCAATGCATTAAATAATTTATGAATTTCTATCATCTCTGCATTTTGCAATGTTGATTAAGCTATAGCGTTTTCCTTTCATGTAGCAACCATGTCAACATGAATGTCTTTGAGCGCTAAAGCTTTTTTTCTGCAGATACTAGATACCACCACGATGCCGAATTTTGTCCACTTTTAAGTCGCAACTAGTTACATTTGAAGTCTTCTTTGCACTGGCAGATGACAGTTTAACTGAAAAGATAAAATATAGTCAATACTAAAATTTGAAATTAATGCTTGCAAGATTTCACAGGTTTAGCCTCACTGCTTCAAGCTTAGCCTATGATGTTTTTAGATTTAAGGAACTTTGCTCAGAAGTCGAAGAAGCTGTAGCTAAAAGTATGAAAAAAGTGTCAGCAGAATTTGTTTGAGATAATAAATATGTCATCAGGAACGTGATTGTCAGAATCGCGTTCTCTCATATATTTAAGGAAAACTCTAGCTATAGCATATAATATGAATGTAATCAACGCGAGGAAATGAAAAACATTGACATTTTGTAAAAGTCTCTTCTATTGTCCTCAATGAAAACATGGGCTTGACTGTTACAATCCGCTGTCCTTTCTCACATTATCTTCATTCATTCCGCTTCCTATACGATCTCATCCTTAAATCGTTCCCAAAGATATAACGTTAAGGTGGTTATATAGATATAACTTTACAAGTTATATCTATATAACCACCTTAACGTTTATGATACAATAAATATTCCAACGTTAAAAACATGTATCTTTTCCGGTCAACTACGTTTCTTTATTTAGTTCTGTGTTTTTGTTTCAATCTTATGATAACCATAGTTGATTCTCTTTGAACATCTTCCCTGATTATGTACTATTTAACTCTTTCCGTACCACGAAATCATTAACATAATACCATCTGGTATAACAACCTGTAATACAGAAGCACATAATTTTTGGTAATTTCGTTATACAAAGGAATATTTCCATTACCAATTCATACTAATCTTCTTTACATGTATTGCTTTTAAACATTAAAAACGCATTTAGTTAGTGACTCCAGGAAAGAAATCCTTTTTTCATGTAATATTTTTATTATATATGTTTCGTTACATATTCGCTTTTCTTTAAAATATTACTAGATTTAATACGTTAACTGTAATTATGTGTGCATGTGTGCGTGCATGTGTGTGTCTGTGTGTGTGTCTGTATGTGTGTTAGATCTTATATTATTTGCAACTATATAAATGTAAATACAATATTTTACCTCCATTAGTATGTAGCACATGTTTAGATTATCTTTTAACAGTTTATAAGCACAGATCCACATTTGTCGTTCAAACAATAAAATTGACTCATTTGCGCATTGCATAAGCAAACATATGCACAGCCTTGGGGATGAACGTATACAGTAGAATGCATCAAGTGATATATTGAAAGATAAAAATATCTCTATACAGCGCTTAATTTAAAGCATTTCCAATCTGCTAAACTCAGAAGTGACCAAATACCTAAAATCAATACCTGAATAGGAAACATCACACAGTTACACAGGCAGCTGTGATGGTAACATATCTGGAGGTGAAGAACCAGTGAAATGTGGTAGCAACTATAAGTGAAAACAATATGTGAGAAGTGACTGTAGATGTGCATGTTCTTGTGAGATTATCTACAAACGTGTTGAAGAGCACTGCCAATATCCGTCGTATTAATTTAAGTACTTTTATCAATAGATCAAAACAAAACCGCTGCGTGAGAAACGAAAAGAAGGCTATTACTTTTGCACAGTGTGCATATCGCGTAATTATTGATTCACTAGAAGTAACTTTCTTTATTATTTGTCCGTCCGTGTATCAAGGCCTTTCATGAATTTTACCGCGCTTCTTTTGTTGCTAATTCGTTGTTATTCTTAGAAAACTTCAGAGTTTCGAGGCGAATATATTCCGTTTTATACAAACACAACTAATTATTTCTTTTTATTTCTTTCAGCATTATATAATCATGTTTTGTCTAATACACAGGACTACTCAGGAAAAATATTGTTTCTTTCAACTTATCATAATGAAGAAGTTGATGTATACAATGGTGAATTGAGCTGATTGCAATATTATGCTATGTTCTTGATTTTCAGGGCGAATTATGTGCCAGCAAGTTTGAACTTAAACAAATCTAAATAATCAGTATCCTATCATTAATGCCTTATATTTATTGACGTGGAATATAACTAGTTTTTATCTACAAATTGTGACACCCAGTATTGTCTACTCTAAAGGACTGTTACTGAATATCTGTTGTTCAGAGATTTACAAATAGTAATTTTCAATTCAATATCGTTATACTTACCCGTTGACGGAGTAGCTGAAGAACTGGTAAAACCGTTCTAGTTTGAAGTGCTACATATCTGGGAAAATTAAGTTAAACTATACGAATTGTAGATAATACCAAACTAAACGCAAACGCATATTAATTGTGGAGTTAAATTAATCCCTAAATTTAGCACCGAACAGGGATCATTAAATTGCGCTTTTGTTATGTAGTCGTTTATAAAATGGTATCATATGTTCTTTGTTCTAGCTGTAGAGAACTGCAACGCTTATCAGTGCATGTATCCGTTCAGAAGGGTATTTGAACCGGATGTTGAAAACTCAGGTTGAATGTTTTCCAGGTGTTTACTAATGTTGTTTACTAAGCAGGTAACCTTTAGGTGAATCAATATTAGTGTTTCATATACAGTAAATGATTTCAATTACTGCAAATTTAGGGCAATTACATGCAGAAGATGCACAAAGCTATCCGTTGCCTAGTAAGTGAAACTATTTCAACCGTAATAACCAGAAAACATCTGTTGTTCATATAGATAAATTTGGATCTAGACTACGCTATGCTTAATGAGTTCGTTCTTAGATAGAAATAAAATATTTCTGAACAGAGCATGTGTCAAATGGAGTTACATTTCTATGTATTATTTTATATAGTTAAGGCACAAGCTAAGAAATGTTGTTAATGCATAACTACTTACCTTGTCGCAATGGATTTGAAAACCACTTTTCATGTATCGATAGTTCAAACAGTTAGCATTGTATCGATAGTTCAAACAGTTAGCAATGGATTTTAAAACCACTTTTCATGTATCGATAGTTCAAACAGTTAGCATTGGTAGATATATATATGAAATGAAATAATTTGATTATTATACTAGATATCTACAAATTAAAATCTGAATGTATATGACTTTTCGTATATCTGACTTGGTAATATACTGGTTATCACATAAGATGTAATAAATAAATTAGTATTTATCCCCATTTTTTTACACTTGAATTGTAGCAAATATTTAATATCTCCAATGATTCACGCCTTCGATCCTTTATTTCTAAAACAAAAATAATAAAATAAACAACACACATGTTACGAGGGGTTTACATGCCCCGTGATATTTAGTCATTGTCTCACTCATTTGACATGATATATGATTATCACAACAGTAAATTTATGCTACATTATAGCAATTAACAAACTGAATGTTGCAACATAAACGAAGTTATAGGATGTGAAATATTTGTTAACTAAATTTCTTTAAATAACACATTATCATCTCAAATAAAGAACACAATTTTTTCCTCGTCACAATGACTAAAATTGAAGAGCATCATCACCAGTCAAACATAATATGACATGAACAATAAACTAATGTTCGAAGACCACAACTTATCAGTCAGTTAAACAACCAGGACTGACATGGTACAATACTATAAATTCTGATAGAGGTTCCTTACTATGTCAACTTCATATATTTATCTGAATGATAAAAGTTATAGGACCGCTATTTTGCAATATCATACTACGATTAGAGTAAATTGCTACAAAAATAAATCAATCAATGTTAATTATATGATCTAATTATTAAATTACTATATATGGCTTAAAATCAGTCAATTGACTCAGTATAATGTCGGAGCATATTACAAAGCGGAAAAGTACAAAGTAGATATTGAACATATTCTTCGAAGATTATTTCGTTTTTTCTAACAGGCTCATATTTCGGAGGTAACTATCATTGCAAATATTCTGCTTTATTTAAAACATGTCGATTGTTGTAAATGAAGTGAAAATATAATGAATATATCCATAATCCGGAATACTCTTAATGTACATTAAAAAATATATTTCTTCAGTTAGCTATCGGCTTGAAGTATATTTTACCTTCATAAATAAATGTAGATTATTTGGTTTGACAAAGAGACTCTGACGAATCACATGAATTTCTATGGTGCTGGTCTGATATTTGCTAAAGTATCCATAATAAATGAAGAGTAGAAAAAGGAAACAAAATAACATTCCATGGTTTCCTAGTCGGAGTGAGTTTTATTATTTAGATTTTATATATATATAGATACAACATTTTTCCGTTGAAATATATGGGAAAATAGCTCTATGTATTATTGTCATCTTTCTGATAATGATTTTGTACGTAGTAAAAGGCAGGAAAAAAAAACTTTCAAAGTTCCATGGAACGTTCATTCCCGTTGGGTTGTCTAGATTTGGAGTCCAAATTTGACGCCATTTTTGATTGTATGATCTGGCATGCATATATATATATATATATATATATATATATATATATATATATATATATATATATATACATTTATATAACTTAGTGCACATGTTATTGGCATTAGTAATAAAATGATGACAGGAATAATGATACATCGATACATGAACTCTTAATGATTAGAATACCATTGACAGTGGACTAAATTTGTCATAATAAGTAGTTAAATCATGCTGATGTTAGCACTTCTTTCTTATCTCTTGTTTCAAAGAAACGAACAAAAATAAAGGCTTAACTCTAAATATTTTTCCTCTGTCATAAAATCAGTGTCTTTGTATCAATTGAGAAATTGACATTAATACAATGGTGCGTGTGATGATTATTGTGGTGAATCATTGAATCTTCACTGACCGCATTATGATCGAAGACATATCACCTGTGATCTTTCATCCATTTCTCAATATATATTACATTTATAAAAAAAAAATGGACGTTCCAATTTCTTTTCTACCGTGATTTGAGATGAGTCTGACTGCTATTTTTGTCAGTTTCAGAACCACAAGTTCCTACATTGTTATGATAGAGGAATCTTCAGGAAGTTAATTATTTGAGTTTTGACATTAAATTTCTCCCCTGAGATTGTCATAGTGTGTTATTACTCTAGCACAAATAAACATTTATAGCAATCTCTCTTTCGCCCATCCACACTCAGATTCATTTTCTCCATTTGTAGTGCAGGGAAAATATTAAAATTTCTCCAAGTTTTCACGTTGTTAAATTTTTCTGTAGTTAAAATAAACATTTTTTATGCTGAAATATGAAAACATTGCAAATTGTTTTCCAAAATATAATACTATGTCAAAATATCACTTTCATATTTATTCATAAAAACATAAAGCAAATCGGATATTTTCTGTTTGGCTGCAACTTACCAATTTCTGCATTTTTCCCCCTAGATGATTTCATATTTGATGTTTTGGTGTAGTTGTGTGATGAGATCACTGGCAGGAAATTCATATTCGCCATGAATGAATAAATAAAGTGATAATAGCCTTTGAAATATGCAAACTTACGGTAATTTTAGCCAATCCAAAGTCACAGACATATAGTTGTCTGTTTCCATAGTAACAAGCCAAGCTGTTACCGAACTTCTTTTTTTCTGTTTTGCATAATCGAATGCATTCCCGTATGCAAAATACAAATTCACAAAAATCTTCTGAGAATTCAAACAAAAAAATATATTAGGGGTACGTAAAGCGAGATTCCGCCAATATTTCATTTATTTACAGTTGACAAGTCATGCGGTCACGCACAAAATGACATCTTTCAAATCTTGTTTTCTGGCTGGGTGAACATTATCAAACTTTAAATCTCTCTAACGTTTCTGAAGAATATTTCAGGAAAAAGCGTGGAAAATTACATCAATACACCGAAGTTTAAAATGTTCACTAAAGTTTTAGAATTTCCACAGATACAGCCAAACAGAGAAGATACAACAAATCTAAACACTTTTGACCTGGGGAATTTTCTGATAAAAAAACAAAAAACAGGCACCAAGACTCTTTATTAAGATGGCTTCATAGAAAAGTAAACCATGGCATACATCATGTAAGTTCTATATGCTTTCGGGGGAATATATATTTAAACCGATGAGGACTTATGCGTCTCTGCATGTTTAAGCGTTAAGTTACATAATTTGATTTCATTCGGAAATAATTTTATGAAACATAAGACCCATTTATCTGCAGCAATCGGGCAAATAGGACAATCAATGTGTGCTTTTGAAAAATAAGGAAAGACGAGAGAGAGTAAGTACGTGAGAAAGAGAGTACATGCATGTGCGAGCACGTGTGGTTATGAGCACGTGTATGCGCCTTAAAATTTTGTTCACTCTCCGTTCTACACGCCCATAGTTTTACTTATCAAAACAGTTTCAATAATCCAAATATTAAGGCAGTGAGCTGGCAGAAACGCTAGCACGCCGTAATAATGCTTAGCGGTGTTTCGTCTGTCGGTAGGTTTTGAGTTCAAAAATCCGCCGAGGTCGACTTTATCTTTCATCCTTTCGGGGTCGATAAATTGATTAACAGTTGCATACTGATCAGTCCAATCGACTTGCCCACTCCCCTAAAAAAAATTCCGGGCCTTCTGCTTGGAGTAGAAAAGAAGAATCCAGATATTTCGAAGATTTGGCATATGTCCAAACATCGATATATCGGTAAGTATAATTTGGAAATCTAATAAACATTAAACTCTGTGCATGTAGTGAACCTTGTATTCAGTGAAAGTTTGCAATTTTTTGTAGATAATCAAGTTATATTGAATTATATATATTTGCATGTGTGTGTGTGCGCGCACATGTGTGCGTGTGTGTGTGTGTGTGTGTGCGTGTGTGCGCGCGCTTGTGCGTGTCGTTATAGAGAGATCTCAAACAACATTAACATTGTTTTATGTTGTTTATATTTGACCATATTCCATCCCTCAGTAAATTGCAGCCTATAAAATCTATTTGGAATTGAATCCCTCCTCTTACGTAAATCTTGTCTTTTAAGATTTATATAACCGTATAATGAAAGTAAATCTGTTAGTTTTATACGATTTATATTACCGCAGGAGAGGATTAAGGGTGGTGAAATTGATATTCGTATGTTCACAGTCATAGTTTAGCTGATACCTGCAGGAAAAAGAGGATAAATATGATATCCTGCACGTGATATAAAGGATTGGTGAAACTGCAGCAAGCTAGATGATACAAACTAGAGTATAATCTATATCTATGTAGCTGAGTTTGTGAGTGCGTGTGTGTGTGTGTGTGTGTGTGTGTGTGTGTGTGTGTG
>NC_068983.1:126076317-126077829 GCF_001194135.2 Octopus bimaculoides | reverse complement strand
AAGAAAAAACAATGAAAACTAACCATTTCGAAGATTAACCGTAGACGCGTTTCTGGATTATGAGTGATACTCAATTTCCTTCATCAATACTGTATTCCAGCAGTAAATTCGACTATGCTAGCAAACTGTGCAAGCATGAACGAGTAACATTCCACATCGACACAGATCTGAAAGCATAACCGAATCCACCTCGGTCAGCCAGTCTAACTGTCCTTCCTTCAAGAAATTACCATGTGCGCGACAAGTGATACCGCAGAGAATCTGCGTATACTAACAGGGAGTGAATAATTATTACAAATTAAAAAGGGTAAAGGATTATCAATTTATTAATTCATTAATAAATCAACAATTAATAATTCATAATTTCGAAATGGTTAGTTTTCATTGTTTTTTCTTCTTGTTTTTGCCTTTGTGGGTTACAAGTGATGCTATCTGTGGGAGTCTCAGCTTTTTTAGCTGCTATTTCTGAACTTCGATGTATGGTGAAGCAAATATTTGCTGATCCCTTAATTATGTTTATAAATATATATGAACTTTTAAATAAGATATCCACCAATAATTGTGCTTACATACCGATGAGCTTGGTAAAAATTATTAATTATTAATTGTTGATTTATTAATGCATTAATAAATTGATAATCCTTTACCCTTTTTAATTTGTATATATATACATATATGTATATATATATTAATAAATTACAGGGTAGCAAAAAAATGTTAGAAATTTTTTTTACCACCAGTGGTCTAGCGAGAGTAAAGCACAGTCAATAGACTATGTATTATTCATTTAAAATACAGAGATGCCTGTAATAGGACATCTAACCCGCTAGAAATAGCAGCAAAAGACTACATACCGCAAAAGTAGGGATAATTTCGAAAGGGAATGAAAGATAAAAACATTTACCAATGTATATTCTGTACCATGGTTTCAAGTCAATTTTAGTAAGATAAAAATTATATATCTCACAAAGGTCGGACTATCATCGGCAGAATGACCAGACAACATGCGAGACACGAGTCAAATAGGGAGCATGGTTCGTGTTCGAATGTCTAATTTTCCAAATTTACTGTGTATTTGTGGTTTACCTATTCGGCAGTAAATACACAAATGCCGATTTTCTTTCAGAAATTAGCCAAAAAAATTTTTTATCATTATTAATAAATTACAGGGTAGCAAAAAAATTTTAGAAATTTTATTTACCACCAGTGGTCTAGCCAGAGTAAAGAACAGTCAATAGACTATGTATTATACATTTAAAATACAGAGATGCCTTTAATAGGACATCTAACCCGCTAGAAATAGCAGCAAAAGACTACATACCACAAAAGTAGGGATAATTTCGAAAGGGAATGAAAAATAAAAACATTTACCAATCTATATTCTGTACCATGGTTTCAAGTCAATTTTAGTAAGATAAAAATTATATATCGCACAAAGGTCGGACTATCACCGGCAGAATGACCAGACAACATGCGAGACACGAGTCAAATGGTTCGTGTTCGAAGTCTAAT
>NC_068983.1:126069454-126075079 GCF_001194135.2 Octopus bimaculoides | reverse complement strand
ATACATATGGATATGTGTGTGTGTGAGTGTATCTGTGTGTATGTATGTATATATGTATACTTGTGTGGGTGTGTGTACGTATGTTTGTAGGTATATATGTGTGTATATGTGTACATATCTATGTATATGTATGTATATATAATTGTGTATGTATTTGTATAAATCCATATGTATGCGTTATTAGGTTCTGTATGTATGTACATATATCGTTTAAGATGATTCCCATGCTTTCCCTGATGAGAAGGTTACAATTTTAATATCACAGATCCCTATGGATCATATAGGTTGTAATCCTTTGAAACATATGTAGGAATAAAGTATGCAATTATAACATGCGTTTTCTCCATTCCTTAATTTTTTAAATATACTCAAATACCCAAAATTTCAAGGTCTTCCTGCCTTAAAAACAGGAACAACACCAACGTTATTTTGTGTTCTTTGATACATTGGTTTCTATTAACCCATTTATTCTATCCGAAGAATTATTATTCGTTAAGATAGAAGAAATACATATAATAATATATATATATATATATATTGTTGTTGTTGGCACTCCGTCGCTTAAGACATCGAGGGTTCCAGTTGATCTGATCAACGGAAGAGCCTGCTCGTGAAATTAACGTGCAAGTGGCTGAGCACTCCACAGACACGTGTACCTTTAACGTAGTTCTCGGGGATATTTAGCGTGACACAGTGTGACAAGGCTGACCCTTTGGATTACAGGCACAACAGAAACAGGAAATAAGAGTGAGAGAAAGTTGTGGTGAAAGAGTACAGCAGGGTTCGGCACCATTCCCTGCCGGAGCCTCGTGGAGGTTTTAGTGTTTTCGCTCAATAAACACTCACAACGCCGGTCTGGGAATCGAAACCGCGATCCTATGACCGCGAGTCCGCTGCCCTAACCATATATAATACGGATTGATAATTCGCACTTTTACAACATAAAAGTAAAAATATATACATCACTAAAGTGAAAAGGACATTAATCAACACCAGTATTGCTAGAAATAAGAGTCAAAGCAATTCAGTAGCCAGCAAAATCACTATCATAACGAGGTGACCAAGGAGACAAAGCTCTCCCTTAAGGAAATGGCAAGGCTGACAATCTCTCCCATATCAGCACATTAAGAGAATGTTTTTGTTGTTTATTGAGTTGTTTTCACTCTTATTTCTACGAATGCTGGTGCTAATTAATGCCATTGTTCACTTCTGTTTCGTGTGTGTGTGTGTTTGAGTGTGTATGTGTGTGTGTTTGAGTGTGTGTGTGTGTGTGTGTGTGTTTGTGTGTGTGTGTGTGTTTGAGTGTGTGTGTGTGTGTGTTTGAGTGTGCGTGTGTGTGTGTATGTGTTTGACTGTGGTACTACTCATTTTTGCCAGCTGAGTGGACTGGAGCAACGTGAAATAAAGTGTCTTGCTCAAGGACACAACGCATCGCTTGAAATCGAACTCATGACCTTACAATCGCGAGCCGAATGCCCTAACCACTAAGCCACGCGCCTTCACTTAACAAAAATAAGTACTAGGGTGTCGATTCATGTAACTAAAATCTCTCAAGGATATGCCCCAATAGAGCCGCAGCCAAATGAGTGAAACAAATAGAAGATCGAATATACTACTTGTTATCGGCTGATATCGGATACAGCACCCAAGTGCTAACTACTATTCATGCCAAAACCTTCGCTCTTTTCTTTTGCTGTCTTTCTGTCTCTATTCTTTCTCTTTTTTTATCTTTTACCCACAAGTTTCAAGCTTGATTTTTTTTTAACAAATGAATTATAACTAGCCTTGGTGTTAAAAACGATAATTGTTTTGGAGCCATCAAATATCAACATTTTGTTTCCACTTCTAATACTCCAACGGTACTGGAAAAAGCAATTAGCAATTAATTTCTCCAAAGCATTAAATCTTCCACCACCTTTTTAATGAAAATGAATACCGTTCACAGAAGAGGAGATACACCACTAACCTACTCTCCTCTGTTATATAGCTGTGCAGTCCTGTTTCTTGATATCTGCAGAAAGAAATTTTGTCTTCCGGAACCTCACCAAAACTCCCAACCGTATGTAGCATGCAAATCTTCTTCGGCACATTTTCCCTATCGTTTCCAACCCGTTCTTGAATCAGTAACTTTAATCATATCGCACTATTGTTGTATGTGCTGACGGAACTCTTTTTGTCAGTCGCTTTATCCCCTTCTACGTGTCTCAAGATTCGGTTTTATCCCACATTCCACATCTTTTTTTATACCAATGTCTTCCTCGCTGCCGAATCAAACTCTTAATCTGTATACAGATGATACAACCCTTCAATTTTTCCTAACAATGTTCAGCCATGCACTACACCATTGCAATCTAGACACCACTGCCCAAACTGTGATTGGTTCCATAAATAGGGGCCGCCAAAGCCTCCACAAACAAACCATATTTTCATCAAATAGACATTACTTGCACCCCACCCCACTAATCATGGGATGCTTTCAGCTAATTTCCGCAAAGTCACGCCAATTGCTGGAAGCTACTATAACTGAGAAATTGTTTCGGCGAAATCACACCCCTTCCACTCAAACCCAGAATATTGCCAAACAAAAATATGACCAGTCGATCCGAACAAATGATATATTCATGCAGTTAACCAAACACAAATTAAAATTAGCGGAGGACGTAAAACCATTAAGTTCCAAACCAATCAAGACTTGAACTTATGTCTTACAAAGCAATTTCAGCTTAAAACGGTTTAAGTCCTTAACAGGAAAACCGATGTCGAAGATTTCTCCTTCCTGTACTACAACAGAAATTGTAGAAACAAAACCTTTAGATTCTGTCCTTATTTATTTTCATACTTTTTAAAACTTCATCTAATCGTATCTAATTCTCAACATAACCAATTGCATTGAGACCAACTGAACTATCAATCATATATATTGTCATGACATTCATCCAATATTTGAATTTTCGTTATTTTCTATTACTGTGAAACCTAGTATATATTTCAATTTATATGTTCAATTTATTTTTAAATATATTTTCTATTTTTACAATTAAAAACAATATATATATTTCTATATATTGATGAAACCGTATTACATTTTAATAAAATTATCAGAATCACAACCTAAAATTAATTTTAAGACGCATGTGCATTTCCAAACTCCAAACCAGATCTCATATATTCTGTCCTGCGTGGAAATAAACCTCATTTCGTCATATACGAGGGACGATTGAAAAGTTTAGGTACTGTCCAAAATACGCACTTGAAATCTTACCGAATGGGATTTATTTTTAAACATAATATTCCTTGCAGTCCACACCCTTCTTCCAGCGGTGTTGCAGTGCTTGATTCCCATTGGCGAATAAGCTTTTATCTCTGGAAAAAAGAAATATACACCCATATGACAAAGGCATTAGAAGAAAAAGCGATTTTCTAACTAGCCAATTTGCAAGATCTGTGACTGGTTGTTATTTATTTTCTATATATTGCAAGCTGGATCGAACTATTGCTATCTCTAGTGGACAGGTATCCACCACAGAGAATATTCGCAATGAACTCGAATCCTTACGGTCTTGTGATCCTCTCGCTGGAAGATGGTAGGTCATCGCTACTCTACTTGCAATTTATAACGCGTGTAGATTGCAATGAATAACCAGGCCTCCTTCTGACGTTAAAATGATAGTAACACCAGTTCCTACGAAACAGCCAAAATACAGTGGCGAGAGACATTACATATATATGTGTGTGTGCGTGTGTGTGTGTGTATGTATGTGTGTGTGCGTCTTGTGTGTGTGTGTGTGTGTGTGTGTGTGTGTGTGTGTGCGTGCGTGTGTCTTTGTAAATGTTGATATATACATCAACTTTAACACATATTTAAAACTGAGCAATATTTTTTTTATACATAGTTTTTGACATAACAACCAACATGACTTTTGTATATTATCTATGATCGATGCATATTTATTTTGCGGAAAGAATACCCCCGAATAATGTAACCGGTTTACTTTGATTAATATACATGCTACATAAATCAATATGGCAATTAAATAGCAGTTGTAAAGGAGTTAATCGCTGTTATCGTTTGTTTGAATTTAGAGACGATCAATCTACAACAATTGTAAAAGGTTTGTATTTTTATTAAGCCATGCCAAGTTATCTTGTAGATCTATGTTTCTATAACGCAGAATATCATTTAAAAAGCAGAACATCGCTAGACAATGGTTAGTGACGTCAAACTCAGATTCATCAAAGAAAATTTATTAGTTCTTTGATTAAAAATATCTTTAATATCTTTGCCTTTATATTAGCATTTAGATGGTTCCTGTCAATGACAGAGAGAAAAGGTATTGGAAAGCTTGGTTGGAAGTAAATTTGCTATAACATTCCCCTTGACCAGATCTATTCATTATATTCTGCATTGTTCTGTGTATTGTTCAAAGGAATGTTTCGGAAATTGTTATTTAAAACAAATGTATACTTTAATCATTTGAATATATTATAATGAACATACAATTGGATTGCATGAGAAAGCCATCGCAAGACTCTCTCTTCTCGTTAGGAGTTTCATGGGTCTTTACGTAGGCATATCGTAACGCATGTAAATTACAATAAAATTGTAAATGCAAAACGCCTATACTAATTGTTAAGCAATCAAGACAATTGTGATTTTATATCCGATGCACATGAAATGTGTTCAAATGTGCATAGCCTCGATAATAACAAGCTATGCATTCTGTATGCAGCTGCATTTAAAAGCATTATTAATTTTCTGTAAGAAAATAATTTCTGGATATTTTGGAAATGACAAATAACTGACTTACAGGCATTCGTTTTAGTTCGATTTTTTTATTTTTTCGTTGGTATGATTTGCCTGCCATAATATTATATGAAAAACAATAATTCACTTATTTCTCCGAGTTAAGGAGACGATAATACAATATATTTTAATTTAAAACATTGCAGTTCAATTTAATGTGCAACAAAATCATTTGTGAAATGTCTAAAGATATTTAACATCAACACTATAAAGTATGCCCGATCATACATAAACTTACATTGCTCGTGGTGTCACACCTGAGTTGAGGAACTTCACTCATTCGCATTCAAGAATAAAGAAACACGAGGCTGCAATAAACTCTTATCAAACCAACAGCATTATCGTATGATCCCTGAATTCTGAATTTTTAATTCATATTTCTTAAACGTAATATCAATACATATGTAGTATGCGTAGTTTAGAAGATTAAAGATTGCTGCTGGTAGAATTTGAACTCAGATTATCTAGGGACAGACAGCTAAGCATGTTCTCGGATATTGGCGGTTTTCTCAATTCTCAAAGATTTACATGAAGCATCCTTTATAAGTCTAAAATGAGATGGTAAATCCTGAATGTCTTGTTTTCCGTATTTTAACATATATTCCCGTGAATACTAAAGAACAGAAAATAACCACTCTTGCGTGAACACCATATGCATATTTTAACGCGTAGAGTCAAGAAGATATGTGTTAAAGTTGATGTATATATCAACATTTAGAAAGACACACGCACACACACACACACACACACACACACACACACAACACACACATACACACACACACGCACAAACGCACACGCACACACACACACACATATAT
>NC_068983.1:126067618-126069409 GCF_001194135.2 Octopus bimaculoides | reverse complement strand
TATATATATATATATATATGTAATGTCTCTCGCCACTGTATTTTGGCTGTTTCGTAGGAACTGATGTAATATATATTAGGTTGATTCCGTCTGTCTTTACGTTCTGAGCTTAAATTCCGCCGAAGCCGACTTTGCCTTTCATCCTCTCGAAGTCGATAAATTAAATACCAGTTGCGTACTGGGGTTGATCTACTCGCCTGGCCAACTCTCCAAAAATTCCTAGCCTTGTGCCTAGAATAGAAAAGACCATATATTGAGTTGACCAAAATGTCAGTTCAGTTTTTGGCGACACTGAACTTCACGTATTGTGTACTAACAAGTAGTTAACATACGTTTGCATATTTTCCGTGGACATTCCTTAGATACTTGCCATTTCAGCTTAATTTGAGGCGAAACCTGCGACAAGAAAGGTTCTATAAGGCATACCTTATAGTCACACTGAAAATAGAGAGCCAAACGAACGTTACCGACACCGCATGCTTTTCTGTTTTAAGAAAAGGTTAAGCAAGAAATCACAGGAACTTGCAGGACGATATGCGCTGTCTACGGAGGGAATCCTGTTCTGGAATGTGTGTGCCAGAATTAGTTTTCAAGATTTCGATGAGGAAATGTTTCGCCTTCAAGGAGCAACTCCTTTTTGCCCCGGGAACTAAGATTAACAGCGACGTTAACACCTTTATATGAACAGGATGATTGCAAATATTTATCATATGTCAAAATCGAATTCTGAAAAACTATGTGTATCAACTTGATTACGTCACCACCCTTGAGCATTGGGACCTACAATGGATTTCTATCTACTATTTTTTGCAGAAATATGAAAAGCATCCATCCTGTTTTTCAAGAGAATGCTGCCAAGGAAAAAGCTGAAATATCTATAACAATATTTGTAGTGAAAAACGTTCGTAGGAGGAGCGGTGGACCACCACAAACAAATTCGAAACTAAAACTTTACCCAAAGAAGGCTATGATTTCTATTTGGTATGATCGGAGCGGTGTACTCTTTTACAAGTTTCTGTCTATAGACACGATCATCAATTTGGATTTGTACGGTAACCAGCTATGCAAATTAATGGCATTGATCTAAAACACATGTCCGGCACTTCCAAATCGTAAGGGAATTTTCTTTCATCACGATAATACAAGAGTGCATGCCTTTTGCAGAGGTGGCAGAAGTTACTGCAGCTTGGGCGGGAATTTTAATCACGCTCCCCATAATCTTTGCCAAAAAATATTACTACCGGGAGCATCTACTTGCTACACGTCCGGGAAGAGTGAAAAATGGTAGTCGGATAATTTCTACGACTTCAGCAACCCTATGTTCTGAGCTTCAAATTTAAAGGTCGAGACGAAGTATGATGTAAACTTTATCTTATTTTACTCCCTGTATCCTCCCTTTCACTTGCACCCTTGTATATGTATATATGAGTATATGCACCATTGTGTATGTGCGTATGTGTGTGGTGTGTATGTATGTATATGTGTGACTGTATATCCTTGTCTGTTGAGTTTGTGCGTTTTTTCTATAGTAAATTTATAATAATTTTCTCTTTCATATATTCGTTCTTGTCCCTATATTCTTCTATTTATCTCCCCTACACCGGGCTAGTTTTGAGTAAGGTAACTATCTTGAATACACCGACCGGTCCGGTCTGTGATCGATGTGTTTTCTATGTTAATTTCTTTTCGGTTTCTTTCTGCTTCTATCTACATTTTTACTTAAATATTATACCATTTTCAAACATAGACTTGCCTATCACCTTTAGCCTATATATATATATATATATATAT
>NC_068983.1:126066068-126067290 GCF_001194135.2 Octopus bimaculoides | reverse complement strand
ATATATATAAAATCAAGGGTAATAGGAAATATCAAAGATTTCTACTACCAGTGGCCTGGTGTGTAAAAGTTTAGTCAATAGACTATATTATTCATACAAATACAGTCTACATTTAAACACATAAGAAGTATCCATCATAGGATTTCCTGCACGCTAGAAAGAACAGCTAAGTTCCAGACCACTATTAGGGACAAAACTTCGAAGGAAATGAAAAATAAGAACATTTACCATTTAATTCCTGGACTGTGGTTTCAGACTTATTTTAGCAAATAAAATAATTTGACCGGCGAAGTCTTCTTCCGGAGGTACACCTAGATTAAACATATATACACGAGGCAATCCACTATGTGCCCCTGCTTATACGGTCTGATTTTTCAAATCTACCGCGGAAGCGCAGTTCCTTCTCGGCAGTAAATAAAAACTGCTGGCGTTTCAGTTAGAAAATTATCCACAAAAAATTATTAGTATTTAATAATAATATCAAGGGTAATAAGAAATATTAGAAATTTCTACCACCAGTGGCCTAGCGTGTAAAACTTTAGTCAATCGACTAAATATTATTCATATAAATACAGCGTACATTTAGACACATAAGAGGTATCCATCATAGGATTTTTTGCACGCTAGAAAGGACAGCTAACTTCCAAACCACTATTTTTACTACCATTTGTATTTATATGAACAATATATAGTCTATTGACTAAAGTTTTACACGCTAGGCAACAGGTATTAGAAATTTCTAATATTTCTTATTACCCTTGATATTATTAATCTATATATATAAAAATGAGAACGTGTGTCAGTCTGTCTGTCTGTCTGTGTGAATCCCTAAAACTCGAGAACTACGCAACCAATTTCATTCAACTTTTACAGATGCCTTACTTAGGGTTCCAGTTGTGTTTTAGTCAAAAAAAATTTTAACTTCTTGCAGAGTTCGAGCCCACAGCAACATAATATCGCCTCCACTATTTAAGTATTACGTGTCAAAAGTGAAGCAAAAACACTCATGTCAAGTACTTTCACTTTAAAAATGAAACTATTCTACTAACTGAAACAATCATATTTCGATACTGTAATGACAGATACTTTCAGAGAGAAAGAGAGAAAGAGGGATCTATATGTATACATATACATGTATATGTACACGTATATGCATAGATATATATATATAGATATAGATCTATATGCATACATGTATATGTATACATATGTGTAGATGTAT
>NC_068983.1:126064433-126065531 GCF_001194135.2 Octopus bimaculoides | reverse complement strand
TATTGTGATTTCTGCAATGTGGTGCATAAATTGTCAAGTAAATGAGACGCATCTTTGCCTCCACTGATTCACTTGCAAAGTGTTGAGTAAAATTATTTCGTTGCAGACCTCCTTTGAGTCTTTTTATTATCACTGCGACACACATAGTCCCCAGTTGGTAACATTGATTTCAAGGCCTTCCTAGATGAGAGACTGGCATTCCACTTAATGTCTATGTTCCATGCTGGCATGGATTGGAGAGTTATTAATGTAGAAATATGGTATCATAGCTACTAACAGTTGAGGGTTGCGTAGTCTAGACGGCGTTTTTAGATTTCATTATTCTCTTTAACCCGGGCAAAGGCGGGTATTTCTGCTAGTTATTAATAATTTTTTCTGGATAATTTTCGAATTGAAACTCCAGCATTTTCTATTTTCTGGCGACAAGGAGCTGCGCTTGCGCTGTAGATTTGAAAAATTGGAATGTATAAGCAGGAGCATATACTGGATTGCCTTATATATATATGTTTAATCTAGGTGTACCTGCTGAAGAAGTCTTCGGCGGGCAAATTATTTTATTTGCTAAAATAAGTCTGAATATATTGTCCAGGAGTTACATGGTAACAGTTTTTATTTTTCGCTAATAGTGGATTGGAACTTAGCTGTTATTTCTAGCATGCAAGGAATCCTATAATGGATACATCTTATTTGTTTAAATGTACACTGTACTTCAGTCTACCACATCCGTTCACAAGTGTTTGATCGTCGCGTAGTTATAACAGAAGATACCTGTCCAAGAAGAAGAATGGAACCTAAAATCATATGGTTGGGAAGCAAGCTTCATAACCCTCGGTAAAAGTGCACTAGCAAGTGGTCATTAGAGATTCTTATACGAATAATGCTGAGTATAAGCTTTTCGTTTCCTTTTGATAGGAAGCATGTTGAAGACCTCGCAACACATATTCTAACGATACTTTGGCAACCAATCAAATCTTGATGAATTATTCGTACATCCGCACCCATGTAACATGCGTTAAGAAAATTCAAGACGCGTCTTTATGTTCTGTGTAATTTTTCTTTAAAAATGAAATGAATATATATATGTATATATATATATAT
>NC_068983.1:126059885-126063668 GCF_001194135.2 Octopus bimaculoides | reverse complement strand
TTTCTATACCTTGTGGTATTTCATCATGGCCGGTATGACAGACTTTAACAGACAGTCTGTTAAAGTCTGTCATACCGGCCATGATGAAATACCACAAGGTATAGAAAATACGTATTCGCCTTTATATATTTAATCCTTTATATTGAACACTCAATATTTCATCTATTCAATAAGACATATTCCATATATTCAATAAGACATTCAATACTTTATTTCATTGTACCATCCATTTTTATTTTATATTATATATTGTATATTCCATATTCTATATCCCACTTTGGTTTTGCAGGAATATAAATAAAACATAAAAAACAGTGTTGGAATTCTTTTAAACAAAATAATATATATATATATATATGTGTGTGTGTGTGTGTGTGTGTGTGTGTGTGTGTGTGTGTGTGTGTGTGTCTGTGAGAGTGTGTGTGCGAGTATTTGTGTGTGTGTGTGTGTGAGTGTTGCAACATATTACATACACACATACACACACACACATACACACACATGTATCTATCCATCGAACACTCTGTACATATATACATACACACGCACACACACACGCGCATATATATGTATGTATGTTTACGAGAGAGAGAGAAATAGAGTCACGGTGTGAAAGAGACATAATTACTCACACGCTTATGCACGCATATGCATGCACGCAGAAGAACAAAAGTGCATATGCAAATAATAAACAAAACATTTAGACTAATGGAAATGTTTTGCACATATTATTTTTCATCTGGCATAACTAATGGAAAGTGTATATAATTCTATATTTGTTTTATTTACGTTAAATCTTCAGCATTCCTCAAAAAAAAAAGAACAAACGAATTTTCTTTCTGCGGCTTGGCTATATTTCTATGTATTATTATTAATTAATATGATAGATTTGTAAAAAGTTAAGAGAAAACTTGGACTTCAAATAGAGATGTTTCGTTTTTTGCAATTGATTTCTTCGTGTGGAACAGATTAGAAAAATCTACATGTTAATACAATTTGTTTTATATTGAAGGAGGGGCTTCTATAAATTCACCTGTAAATTACTTGTTTTGAAATCTATCCCATAGCGATATCCTACTTGGCACCTAGATAGTATTTACTAAAATGATAATATGCTATTACTTATTTAGGTTTACGTGGGTTTAAGTAATTTTAGAGGAGAGGAATTATTTGATTTTCTATGCTCAAATAACAAATACTGATAGGAGATATGTACAGAATGAATTACATCCTTTGAACGTAAGTGATTTCTTTGCAGGGCAAGGTTTGGAATTTCGGTGAAAATAGTAATATAGCGTAACATTTGGTGCATACAAGGTAATACATTCCATGTGTACGACCTTTAAACTTTCGTAGATTTCCGTTTTTAACTTTGGTAGATTTCCGTTTTTAACTTTGGATTTCCCTATATATATATATATATATATATTCCTGTCTTGTTTTTCTTTTCCGTTTGTTTTCCTGTCTTGTTTTCTGTCCGCCACTACATTCCTCCACGGTACAGTTTAATTCGTGTACACAAATTTAATTTGTGATCCATGGGAAGTGCCATTTTAACGATGCGTCCTGCCCTACTCTTCAAAACGCCTCTGTTAGAATTGGGGTAGCTGATGCAGGAAACTGTTCTCTATGTGGCCTCTGTGTGTTCTGTACTCTGGTTATTATTATATTTTTCTCTACGTTTTGTTTGCAATGTCCTGTACCCAGATATGCACCTATATATACAGGTAGACGTAGGTATGCACATACCTGTATGTATATATGCATATACTCATTTATTATTTGTTTACATATATATATATAGATAGATACGTGTGTGTGTTTGTGTGTGTGTGTGTAAAATGTGACAATGTTTTCTACTAAACACCCCCCTCCCCGAAACATCTGTTTTATATAAATGAACAAGCTGCTTTTCTTTTTTCCTAAAATTGCATTTAACACCTTCTAGAGAGGAACGAAAGCGCTAATAATAATGAAGGAATACAAGGATTTTCTTACAAAATTCTAACGACGTTGTTCTCAATATATATGAAAGTATGAATGAGACCCCGGTATTATGTAAAATAGAGAAATTTATCTATAAATATAATATGTGACAATTAGTTATTTGTCATCAGTTGTTAAGACAAAATGCTATGAAAAGAATCGTTAAATAAAGGGAAATTACTCCAATAGGCATGATGAAAATAATACTTCATTCATAGAATCCGCATATGCACACATACACACACACATACACATGTATGCATATATATATATATATATATATATATATATATATATATATATATATATATATATATATATATATATATATATATATATATAAACGCACACACACATACAAGCGCAAATGTACAAAACGTGGTTTATATACATATGCATATATATACGCGGAAAACGTGTATACAAATAAAAACACATACGTAAAAACGCACGCATCAAAACGCTCATATACTCATCTCTATATGCACATACACATACATACGCGGATATACAAAAACGTAGTCTATACGCACATGCATACCCGGATAGACGTAAATATAAATAAATACACGTACGCAAAAAAAAAACATAAACCGTAAAATATTCACCATCGCCGCAAAACGTGAATATACGATTGCGTTATATATGTATATACGCTAATACAGCCCCTGTCAGACAAACACATCTACACTGCAGACATATAACATATATGCATACATATATGTGTGTATGTAGGAAGGACACAAGTACAACAGTTAGAGCATTACACTCGTATGTATACAATCATTCGTACACAATTTATATATGCACGCACATATACATTAAACAAATAGTACACACGTATAAGTTACATAATATACAGAAAAGATATACAAAGTAATATAATATATATAAAAAAAATAAACATATAAGAGATGTTAAGGCATGTAAAAGGTTAATACATGGACATTATATAATATAAACAGCAGGTTCGATCTGTATGTGTGTGTGCGTGTAGATATATATATATATATATATATATATATACGAGCGTAGTGATGCGTGCATGAGGATATTTGCGGGTGCATGTGCGTGTGTACGTATACATATATATGTATATATGCGTATTTCTATGCATATGTTCACGCGTGTGTATGTAGATATATATATATATATATATAAACAATATATGAGTATATGCATATATATGTACATGTATGTATATACCTTCATCCACATGTACATATAGATACATAACTGGGTACATGACGTGGCAAAAGAACATGGACAAAATGGTAAACATGGTGCAACAAACAAGCAGGCCACATAGAAACATACCCTTCATCAGCTGCCACCATTAAAACCATATTTATATATATATATATATGCATACATGTGCAGGTGTGTGTACATGTATATGTGTGCATATGCGGATTCTATGAATGATGTATTACTTTCACCATGTCTATTGAAGTAATTTCCCTTTAGTTAACGGTTCTTTTCATAACGTCTTGTCATAATAACTGATGAGATGCCGGAGCGGACTTCATCTCCGGTATCCCAAATTTATCCGAGTTTTATTATGACAAGCAACTAATTGTCACATATTATATTTATAGATAAATTCTTCTGTTTTACATAATATTGTGGTCTCATTTATTCTTTTATATATTTTGAGAAAAAAGACCTCAGAATTTTGGAAAAAAAAAACTTTTATTACTTCATTATTATTAACGTTTTCGTTCCGTTCTAAAACTTGTCAAATGCAATTTTGTGAATTTAAAAACAGCTTGTTCATTTATATAAAACAGATATTTC
>NC_068983.1:126054434-126057023 GCF_001194135.2 Octopus bimaculoides | reverse complement strand
TATATATATATATATATATATATATATGCGTGTGTGTAGATGCAAGCGTGACAGAGTGATAACCACATCTTTCTGAGTTCGGTACCACTGCGTGGCACATTGGGCAGGTATACTATACCACAACTTCAGCCCGACCAATTCTTTGTAAGTGGATTTCGTAGAGGGGTGGAAGCTAACAGAGAAACCCGTCCTTGTGTGTTTGTATGCATGCCCACGCGTATGCGTTCGTGTGTGTTATGTGTGCCTGTCTTTGTATCTGTCTTTGACTCCCACCACTGCTTGTAAACCAGTGTGGTTTGGTCTACGCCCCTGTACCTTAGAAGTTCAGCAAAAGAAACCGATAGAAAGAGGTTTGTAAAAATACAGAGATCTAAAGGTTCAAATAGATTGGTAAAGGGCGTGAATCAGCATGACCGCTATCTAATGACTGCAATAAGTGAAACATAGAAGTCTTATTGCGATTCATCGGTGATTTGTTCTATGTAGGTAACTGGGTATAATTAATTTAACTACACGCAATAATATTTACGGATATTTTGAGGCAAGGAGACAAAATTAACTAAATATTACATAAAATTATATATGCATTAATATAAAAGCTGAAATGTCCAGAAGAGAAATTTGCTTCTATTTATTCTTTTTTTTTTACCTGATGCTGCTACACAATCGTTGCAGTGCATTCAGTTAAATCAATACCAAGTTACGTCTGATATTCCTCTGACCGAATTTTACACAGAGCAAATTCTACTCTGGATAAAAGTTCCATAGCCATCATGAAAGTGAAGAGAGGAATTATGAACGCCTTTGCTATAAAATTTCAGTGAAAACATAAAAGAAGGAAGATGATACAGGAGAAAAAGAAGGAAGTGAGAATAGTGGGGGAAGGAAAACAAGTTTGTTATTGTAAGAGATGTAATAATAAATATGCCGGATCTAGTTAGGTACCTTCGATGAAGTTATTAACAAATTAAACATTATTCTATATATTTAGCATATATGAAAAAAATCAACTGTGACGTGTTATATATAGTATAACAAGACAAACACATGTCCATTTTTCACAGTGGGGGATGAAAGGAAAATGTGTGCCTCTTACTATCTTCAAATAAGAGGATTCATAAAATGTGCTACTAAGGTAAATTATATGTATATTATTCTCGATATATTATTCATACATATCCCCATGTGTATGTTTACAGATAGATTACATAATCTTGTAAGCTAAAATGCATGCATTTATATAAGTATATTAAAAAGCTTTCGTAAATATTTCTTGAAATATTACAATAATTACAAAATTTTTCTTAAAGTCATTAACTATTTACAAAATCATGACAGAATAGTAGTTGATCACAACCATTGTGAAAGTAGTTTGTATATGACTTTTAATTTGTTGTTTATACATATTTGCACGACTATTTTAATTTTGTTTCTGCTTCTCCATAGAAATTATCATAGAATTCGAAGGATGTGATGCAGTAGATGCAGCTTTCGTTTTTCAATTCATATTTCCATCCAATTTCAACTCTTTCCCATTCTTGAATCTGTCAGTTGTCTCTTGCTCAATTATTTCACATGTCCCAGAACGAAAATTCTCCACAGATTACTACTTGTGTTATTTCTAGTTCCGGTGTGCATATAGAATTCGTCAGAAATCTTTTGAAATTCAGTGCTCGTCAACGGATGTTGATAATTTGTGAGTTTTTTTTTTTTTTTATCAGTCGGAGATTTTGTGACATTTGAAGAATTGGAAGGTAGGGTTCAGCTGAATATGCAATTTTGTCGTTCCTAGAAATACGGGTGACTACAAATAAAATCGAATACGAGCCATGAACCAAGCCGAATCATGAGAGAAGAGAACACGGAAAGCAGTGTTTAACACAGAAACTAGGATCAATAAGGCAAAACAATCGAAGTGTTATTCCAATATTTTCTTGAATTGCTGTATTATAAGTGTTTTCATTCAATTTGATTTGGAGCTCCTGTTCCATTAAAAAAGCTTCATGTTTTGTAAGTCATTGGCGCCTTGTCTTTCAATTATTTTATAATGTTAGAAGAGATAGTGTGGTTGTTAAAATATCTAATTTAGCATTACGGTATGTTTTAAACATTGCTGCGTTTTAAAAAGAATTTGTTCTACCTCGGTGTGCTGCCTTCTTCGTGGTGTATTTTGATTTGTTTAGTACTCTACTTTCATTTGTTTCTCCAATGTTATTGTTTGCTGCTCATTTGTTGCAGTTGACTTGCTTTTGGTATGGTTCTCGCCCTTCGATTATTTATAGATTTCATTGAAAATTAATATGGAAGAAGTTATATCTCTTTCTACCGCTGTTATTCAATTTCATCCGTTCCCTACTATGCGTTTGAATGTTCGTTCATTCGGCGCGCTGTAATTGCGTTCATAAATATATATATATACACATACATACATACATACATACATATATATATATATATATATACATATATATATATATATATATACACACACACACACACAAACACACGCAAATCTATATATACACACACACACACACACACACACACACACACACACATACATATACATATATATATATATATATATAT
>NC_068983.1:126049866-126053323 GCF_001194135.2 Octopus bimaculoides | reverse complement strand
GGGGGGGGGGGTGTAGGCATACCAGTGTCATCAAATACGCCGTCAGTTTTATTGTATGATAGAAAAAAGAAAATCATGTGATGTGTTTTCATGTTGGAAAATACTGCACGGCGAATATGTAACCGACCACGTTGTGGATTTCCTCGCCACCAAGCAGCCGATTTACTGTTCACCATGTAGTATTTTCCAACTAACAGTTGTCGCTGGTATACCGATATTCCAACATCTAACCACGACGCCACGGGGCCTTCTTCGACCCATCACAGCCCTCCTTACGGTAATAACTATCAAATTCTTTCATACAAAATCAAAATGGCTGTAGACTAGCTTCGCGCTTGAAACTCGGCGTATCAACGAATTTGTATCGAATTGTCTTGATCCTTCTTTCGTTTGTCCACTCATCCCTATATATAATGGTGAGAAACTGAGTAATACCATCTGGTTGGTAACTAATGACGAATTAGGACCCTTCTGTGTCTATCACCCGTCCGTTGCTACATGCAATATACGGTTTTCCGTTCGACTGTGCATTCATTATAGCTTTTTTTACCATTCGTTTGTATATATATTATATTACATTATATCATATATATTATATATTATGTTTACCACATCTGGAGGCTTGTGATCTTCCTCATTCCTGAATAACCTAGCCAAGTGCAGAATAAAGTTTAGATTACTAGCATTTGATGTTAACAAGGGCATCTATCCACTATTCCAAACGAACTGAGTTTTATATCACTTAATATTTGCGTCATGTAAATATAGGAGGGTAAGTCAAAACTTATACGCACTTTTGCTTCTATAATTTATTAAATCAAAAGCAGCGGTTGAGCAAATTCATCATTTTTCTCTTTACTTGAACTTCTAGCAACGATCCACAAGCTTGCTTATCCTACCTGTGAAGTTTTCCGACAAGTCGCGCAGCAATTTATGTACTACGTCTTGTTATTCTTCATCGGTAGTAAATCGACGACTTCACAGTAAATGATTAAGTGGTCCAGAGAGATAATAGTCGGAGAAAGCGGAATCTGTAGTGTGCGCAATGTATTCCGGCAACCTGAATCCCTATGTTACACCGTGCTGAATGCTGTGGACGTGTATTGTTGTGCATCCATAACATTTTCTCTGAAAATAAACTTTGACGTGAGGTGTGAAATACTATTTTTGTTTCGACCTGCTTTTCACTGTATCCTACTCTGGTGACTCAGACACCTTTTGCTATGAAATGCTCAAGTATAGGCCCTTTGCGTACCAACAACCGGTTAGCACCACTTTTTCTGCAGAAGATCGAGTTTTGAGCTTCTTTTCCAATGATGATTACGGATGTTTTCACTCCATACTTTGCTTGTTGGTTTCTGACTCAATGTCATGTGTCCATGTCTCATAGAGATTGATAGGTTTCTTCCTTTACCTTCGGCTCCGTGCTTCTCAATCTATTTTTAAGTACTTCGATCCACTCCTTTTCACTTCTACGTGGTAGACCGCTCTCCCTGGAATTGTACGTAAATCTTGCGATGAATTTCATCCCTGATGCAGGGAAATCCAATCAAATATGTTTCTTTTTCTTTAGTGCACACTGCCCGCAGAGCGCTCGTTTTTACTCCGTAGAGTAAGAAAGAAAAGAAAATCTAATCTCGGTCTGCAAAACCTAATGATTACTACATTTTATCGTACGAGCGCTGGAGGTATTGTAGCCCAACCTAAAATAAATGTTTTGACAAACGTACTCATAATTTTTCACTTTTCCTTGTACGTTAAGAATATTCTTGTACACGAGTTTTTAATTTGTGTCTTCATCAGACTGAATGTCAGCAAATATTCATATCATAAAAATAACAAAAAGCAAAGCATATTTCGAAGTAATATCATAAAAATATTCGCAGAATTTAGCGTTAATCAATGAATTTACTTATTGTTTATATCACATCATTCTTAGATACTCGAATTTAGCTTCAAGTAAATTGAAACTGTTAATTTATTGAATATAATGATATTGATATACGTTTAAAAATATATATATTGTATATCAGATGCTTACTATAAGCTTCATGTTTAGTTAATTACCATGTTTAGTTAATTACCATGGAAGATTTCTACTAAAATTGATAAAGTATATCGAAAGAGAAATCTGAAAAAAAATTTGAATTACAAAATACTATTTGTCATCACACATATTTGTGAGTGTCTATAATAAATAGATGCAATGGAAATTGTTTATCAAATTTAGAAATACTCTCATTAAACCAAACAATAATATTGTGAATTATGGAGAGGGAAAGTTGACCATATTTTACAGTTTAAATCAACAGTATGTCAATATAATAATTGAAAAGAAGACTATGGGTTTATAATTTACAACTACTAATACTTTAGTTCTGAGTAGAATATATGAGAATTGAAACAAGGTGCCGGCATTTCTTCCATGTACTTAATCTTTTAAGGCAACATTTTGCCTTAATAGAAATCATATGAATATACTTGCATAAGAATGATATATAGAATATATAGACTTATTCTATATTTCTTAAAGAGTCTAAGAATGAGAGATGATAATATTAGAATTATTAACGGAATCAAACTGTCAATGAAACATTATTAAGTCCTGTACCACAATACTTTACAGAGTCAAAATTACAATTCATATGAATACACGATAAGCAAATACAGAAGAATTAATTGGTTGTCATATAAGAACGTAATATGTGGTTTGTTCAATGATAGTTTTTCAGTAATATAAGTTAAATCAATTCAATATCTCTGATATATGGCTGAATATTAAATAATATCTATAGAAATACTGTCTCGTAATCTGAATAATAGTATAATGCTATTATACCCTTCACGCGAAGGAACAAAACATACGATATTTCGGCTAAGGAATATGAAATTTTAGAACATTTTGAAATGGCTACTTGAGTGATTGACAACAGGTGATATACTTTTTCTAGAGAGAGAGAGAGAGACAGACAGACAGACAGACTTCAAGAATTTCAAGCACTTATAAATGGACTTGACGTAAACATTCAATTCACGATGGAATATAGCCATCAACAACTTCCCTTCCTCGACATACTTATTAAGAAATCTAACAACGTAATAGAAACAGATACATACTATAAACCCACGGACTCAAAGCAATATCTACCGTTCAACTCATGCCACCCTAAACACACCAGAATGAACATCCCCTTCAACCTAGCAAAAAGGATATGTACTATAGTTTCTAATGCAAGCACCAGGGACACTCGACTACATGAACTAAAGGATACTCTCACCACCAGGAACTACCCATCTACACTAGTTGACACATGCTTTCAACGAGCCATTCAACTCTGCATACACGAACACAGACATCCCAAATTAAAGAAGGTCTTACAACCAAAAGCCCTACCATACATTTTCACATACAACCCTCTTAACAACGAAGCCTTCGACACCATCCTTCAAAACATTG
>NC_068983.1:126048916-126049856 GCF_001194135.2 Octopus bimaculoides | reverse complement strand
CACATACAACCCTCTTAACAACGAAGCCTTCGACACCATCCTTCAAAACATTGCCCTGCTAAAAAAGGACCACAGAATGAACTTAATCCTCCAAACACACACCATTAAAAAACGCAAGAGACAGCCCAAATCTATGAAAAGTCTCCTAATACAAGCTTGAATACGCTCAACAACAACACTGAAGCCGTCAGTAAAAAAAAAATGCGGTAGACCCAACTGCGGGATATGCATCAATTTAATTGAGGGATCAGAGTTCTCCTTCAAACAGGGACAAAATTTCAGTGAAACGTAACTTCACATGTACTTCGGAAAACCTGATATACATACTAACCTGCTCTGGGTGTCAAGAGCAGTATATAGGGCAAACAAAAAACAGTCTGTGTCAACGGATGGCTCTGCACAAATCCCAGATTAAAATTCCGAAAAACAGAAAAAATAGCATTCAGTCAACACATCGATATTTGCGCCAATAACAAAAATCCAGGTTTCAGAATGTTTACCCTCTATCAATTCAGAGACGATACAACCTACAGCCAAAGAATTAGTAAAGAGTCTCTCTTTATCACAAAATACAGACCCCTTCTGAAAGTATCAACAACAAATGACATATCCACCACGACCTTAGAATAACACACACGCAAATATTAAAAATGATAAACTGCAAAGAGATACTCAAAGAAATATGAAAAAATTGAAAATATATTAAAAAAAAAAAACCCAATCACTGCTCCCTCGACGCTGCCTTATACAGCGGCATCCGCTCGGTAGTTCGCGTAAACGGTCATCTATCCAGACCTTTCGGCATCATGCGTTCGGTTCGTCAAGGATGCCCCCTCTCGGCCCTTCTGTATGTATTGACTCTTGAGCCTCTACTACGGAAGCTGGCGACGCTGAGGGGCATCCCACGAGAGCTGGGATGTGGGACGAGCGTGTCTGCATA
>NC_068983.1:126044708-126045884 GCF_001194135.2 Octopus bimaculoides | reverse complement strand
ATATATATATATATATATATACATATATACATGCAAGTATAGCCATAAATATATAAAATATATATGTATGTAGAAATATATGTCGATATACATTCATATATATATATATACAAGTGTGTGTGTGTGAGTGTGTGTGTGCGTGTGTGTGTGAATGTGTGTGTGTATGCGCGTGTGTGTGTGCAGACGCTATATTTGCAGCCGCTTTTTTCTTTTACTTTGCACTCCAATCCTGTTAGTGTTCATAGAATCAAGGTCCATTTTCCCTCGACGATCTCCATATTGTTTGTTCCAACGCACATATGAGATGCGAGAGAAATATTGACTGCTGTGAGGTTCCTTTTCAGCTTGTCCTTTTCTCTGAGCAATGGATAGCTTGTCTTTGTCTCTGAGCCTGTGCCCACTATCAAGCTGCCTATACATGACGGCTTTGTGTGTTCTTTCGTCATTCATTCTGACGACATTGTGGCAGTGAAAGGGAACTATTGATTCCAACAATCTTCCACTTACTAAATTCTGTCTTTTATTGAACACCCGTAGATTGACCTGAGACAGCCTTTGTGGAAGACGCCTTGTTGTTTATAATGCTATATACAGGGTGTCCACGATTCCGATACATACAAGAGAGTAGTAAGAATGGCAACTAAATAGAGATATACATTGGTGTATATCTTAATTTCCCTTTCATTATACAGGCGATGTGTTGTATAAAAGGCGGTTAACGATTTCATCATTAAGAGAATATTTGCACTATGTGTTATAAATTATGTGTATGTGTGTTGTAGGCGTGTGTTTAATGAAAATAAATTGACTTCTCATATTTCAGGATTTATTCATTTAAGTATTATTTCCTGGGAGATAGAAGTAAGCGTTCTTAAATCGTATTATATAAGCTGGCATGGAACTTTTCAGCGAAGACTTCAGTTAAATGTCATGGACATCTAAATCATAACAGAGTCAGCTTTTCCTGTAACGAAAAATTCATTAATTTGAAAGTCTGCTGGGTGTTCGTCAGATATCGGAAAAAACTATGCAAATACACACACACCTACAAAAACACACGCTTACACACACACGCTCACACACACACACGCTTACACACACACAAACTCACACACACACACACATACACATGCATACATACATATATATATATATATATATATATATATATATATA
>NC_068983.1:126043205-126044234 GCF_001194135.2 Octopus bimaculoides | reverse complement strand
AGTAGAAGAATAGGTGAGCAACGAGAGGATAAGAGGAAGAGAGGAAGTACGAGGGGGGAAAAAGAGATACGTAGTAGTAACAGAGGAAGAATGAGAGGGGTAAACAGAGATACGTAGTAGTAAACAGAGGAAGAACGAGAGGGGGGAAATGATAGAGAAAGAGAACGAGATAGAGTAGCGTCGGAAAATATAAAGTTGCGATAACTACTTACAAAATTGTTGACGCTGCGTTCGGTTATGTAAAAACAAATAGTAAATGAGTATATGCATATATACGTACAGGTATGTGCATACCGACATCCACCTGTATGTATAGGTGCATATCTAGGTACAGGACATTGCAAACAAAACGTAGACTAGAAAACACACAAGCCACATAGAGAACATTTTGCTTCATCAGCTACCCCCGTTTTAACACCGGCGTTTCGAAGAGCTGGGTAGGACGCATCAGAGATAGATAGATAGATAGATAGATAGATAGATAGATAGATAGATAGATAGATATTTATGGTTAAGCTCGCGCTTATATTGCGTCTTTGTAAAGATTTAGAAATTATAAATAATTTTAATCTCGAATGGGATATCTTGGTGACTGCACCTAGTTAGAAAGTACGTAATTATTAGAAGTTGAGATGTTGAGAAAAAGGATGGCAATTATTTAAGGGAAGGTAAGATTTAAAGTCTGCAGCAGAGAAAGATTGCTTAGGTATGTAGAAAGGTATGACAGATGGTAGATGGAGGTGGGCAGAGTGGGTGGACAGAGTCGGAGGTCAAGGTAGTAGTGGCTAGTAGTGAAAAACCATTACATATTTTAACGGATTTGATTATTCTTGAAACTCTACGTTTTATTAATGAAGCGAAAACAGCTGTAATTATTGAGAGATGTCATTGGCTTGTATAAAATATTTAAATTGAATTAAATTTATAATTGCTCAATTTATTGTTTTGTTTTTCCACTTCTGATATATATTCATATATTAATAAACTGCATGTTTATTTTATTTACCACACACACACACACACACATAC
>NC_068983.1:126041005-126042882 GCF_001194135.2 Octopus bimaculoides | reverse complement strand
TATATATATATATATATATTTATTTATATATAAAGTGTTGTGAGTACATCACCTGTTTCTGGAAACTGTGGTATCCATCAAAATCTTGGTATTTGTAGTTCCTCAGAATATGCAGGCCGTATTCGAAGCAATCAACATGAAATAAATCGAGCATCTGTCATCAGGGCAGAAAGCATCTTCCATTTCAGATCATAATGCAGAGGATTTCAAAGGTAGAATGATTAAGTGTAGAGAGCAAGTATAAGAGGGCTGACGTTGGATAGTAGCTGGGTTTATGGAGAGTGTTAAGACAGGTAATGGTGAGAGGAGATAAAGAGAGCTAGTTCAGGAAGTGGGAGGGAGATGAATAATAAAAATATTGAGGGAGGTGATAGTAGATGTAGGGATGAGTTGGGGGAATAGATAGAAAATAATTGAAGGGAAGTCAGTTGCTGGGTTTGTGTATGTGTCGAAATGTAGAGATAATAACTATCTAAGTTGAGATGGTGAGAAAAAGGATGGCAATTATTTGAGGAAAGGAAAGAGTTTAAGTCTGCGGCAGAGAAAGTTTGCTAAGGTATGTAGAAATGTATGACAGATGATAGATGGTGGTGGGCAGAGTGGGGGTGAGTCGGAGGTCAATGTAGTAGTGGCTAGTAATTAGAATTCAGCACTGTTACAGTTATGGGATTACACAGAGTAAATAAAATGGTCAAATGATGTGTAGAACCTGTGTTTACAAGGGAGTATTACACCTGAGAGTATGTTAGGTAATGAGATGTGGTTGTGAATGATGGTTAGTGATTCCTTTAAACACAATTTACAATTATTGATTCCTTTGAACACACGCGTACACACACATACACACACACATACATACATACGAACACACACGCCCACACATATGCCCTCAAACACACTCACACACATATATATACATACACACACGTACTCATAAGCATACACACACACACTCATAGGCATACACCCACATACATCCGCACCCTCATGCACACAACACAATGGGCACTCACGCACATTTCATCACCTCTATCACCTCTCACTGCCGAATCGAACACCGACCACTTATCTGTTTGTCGACTCGACACCGCACCCTTACGCATACATCACTCACATAAATACACACACACACACACATACAAACACACGCAAACAGGAGTTTCGCACTGACATATACTCAAAAACACACTTTTTCTATTTCGTTCCACTTCCGATCACTTCAGCCATTTAACAACATACGTGCTATTCGTAGACATTTTCCTTCTGCATTTTTCTTCCTCCTCTTTCTCACGGAGAGTTATGCTCGAAACGTTAAAAGAAGCCTACTCTTTTTTTTTTCCAACTTAACTGAGCATGAAGCTAATACATTTCATATGTACGTCCACCTGTTTTGTTCTTTTGAATTTTTGTTATTGTTACATTTATTGATTGATTGTCAATGTTTAATTTTTTAATATTCAGCAGTTTAGGAGATATAGATATATATATATATATATATACACACACATATATATATATATATTTACATATAAATATGTACGTGTGTGTGTGTATATATATATATATTTACTTGGAGAATGTAGCAACAAATACAAGAAAAAGCATTTTCGTTGGACTAGATAGCAGTTGTTTTATTATGTGGAGCTTGTGAATTGAGTCAGTGTAGAAGTTTAGGTTATGTAATGAGTCATTTTGTATATTATGTCATAGTCACTTACGTACGTTTCGATCCAGCCATTGGTTTGGCCGATCTCTTCAGAGTGTTAAAGGGTATATTCGATGTTTGTGATGTGCGAAATGTAGGAGAAGTAATTATTGGGTGTAATATATGTGGTGGTGTGATAGTGATGATAGGTAAATAGAGCCTTACGTTTTAG
>NC_068983.1:126039420-126040373 GCF_001194135.2 Octopus bimaculoides | reverse complement strand
TTCGTATCTCCTGTTTAATAATTCGTTCTTAGCTGTTAGGATTTCGAGGCATTGTGCATGTCTGTGCATGTATACATGTTGCATATATGTTTGTATGCATATGTATATATGTATGTGTGTGCATCTGTATGTATGTATTCTGCATATTCATGTGCTTGCGTGACGCTGTTTGTGTGTATTTTATGCATGTTTGTGTGCGTTTGTTTATATATGTATACACATCTGTCGCGTTGCGTGTGCATGTCTGAGTGTGTGTATGTTTGTTTTGCAACTATGTACCGTGTTTGTATGTATGGATGTGCACCTCCATATGTGTGAACACATGTCTCCATGTGTGTCCTTGTGTGAAGTAAAGTGCGTGTGGAGTAAAGTGCGTGTGTATATATGGTTATGTTTTTCAGTTTCCATTTGCGTGTGTGTGCTTGTCTGTTCAGATAACCTATGTACTTAGCCATCTGTATGCTGATCTGTTTATTTTCATATTCATATGCTTATATACATGTGCATATACACATACATAAATACATTCACCCACACAGACATATATACATCTATCTATATAACAGCCCACTAACTATTCTACTCTAACTGTGTAAACTCTGGGTATGGGGCTATGATATCTGCAATGTATATTTCCTATTTATTATTGTGGAAGTTTCATTTACAAGGACGTACTCCCGTATTTGTCAGTGTAAAAAACGGACAGAGTCAAAACCATTGAAAAGTTTTCAAGCCGCAACGAAAATTTTAGGAAAATAAAAGTAAGAAATAAAGGGAAATTTTAGCGGTGAGTGTGTTAAATTATAAGGCACAAAAACAAAACGACTCTCTCCAGACACAACACGATATGCTTCAACACACGAACTCACATAAAGAATATTGCAAACCAAATCCCAAAACGAAATAAAATATATATGTACATATATATGTATATTTATATACATGTATATATA
>NC_068983.1:126033138-126039301 GCF_001194135.2 Octopus bimaculoides | reverse complement strand
ATATATATATATATATATAGTATTAACCTTCCTTTCACGCATGTCTTTTTCTTTTTTGCGGTATAGTTGAAAAGCCTTGTATGTATATATATAAAAAATCCTGATCGTTTTTTATTGTTTATTTTTCGTTACCGTTACCATCCTTGGTTTTTGGTTGTTGTATTTTCCTGTTGTCCTAATAGCCCTTCGATAGATACCATTTCTTATATTTCTCCTGTTCTATCTTTCTCTTCATTTATTTATATCTTAGTAATCTTTTGCCGTTGACGCCAATAAAGAGAACAATATTATCATTAAGGTGGAAGGTGGTAGGCAAGACTGTATGAAATTTTGTGTTCGTTTTTGTAAGTTATGTCACCGTGTCTTATCTGTCTGATTTGCAACTATATATTTCCCCATCCTCCACATTGCTATACGTCATACGATTATTCTGTAAATGCCGAACATGCAAACGATGTATTTGTTCTAGTTATTTTTTTTTTAATCCAGCAATTATTTTTGTAAATTGGTATGAGATACGTCAACGCTTTTACTTGATCATTTCAATTTTAACTTGGTCATTTCACTTATTGATGAATATATACAAACGCTATTTATTTCTCGTTGGATCAATGCTTTTCTTTTCTTGTTCCTTTTCCTTCACTACTTCTAAGATAGCAAAATTCATGCACCACTTTGACATGCTGGATATAATTGCTGTTGGAATAGTTTGATCTCTGTTTCGCAAAAAATAATTGATTGAATTTTGTCAGAAATAACGCTAAACTATATTTTTGTGTTTTTCATTCACCTTGTTAATCCCGATGGTCAATTCTCATAAATTCTAACAAAAGAGATTTTGCGTTGTTTGTTTTTTTAATTTTTACTTTAGCATGTTTTTAATATAGAAGAAAATATATTTATGCAACATCTGACCGTAATTTGTAATGAATAACGAGGTTTAAGCATTTAAATAGTCAATAAAAGCGATAAATCTTTTTCAGTCGGATCATGTGTTATTTTTATTTTTCTGATTAGTATGTTAAGACTAAGAAATGCGTATCTCCTTTATCCATTCTAAAACCAACTTTCTCAGCTATTTCTGTTTCATATTTGACTTTAATATTATCATTAATGCTTTTTAAGTCGTATTTCACCAATATGAGTTGTGGGCACATTTACGTGCTCTATATTGGAATACAACCAGTATAATATCTCTGATAGATTATCGCCCTCCATGTTTCCAATCAGCTGCTACTATATCATCTGATATAAGTCACATGCTTTCCAGAATTTCTGAGAATTTTTTTCTTTACTTTTGAATCGTAGTGGAGATATTCATTCCTTAACACAATATTGATATCGATTTTTTGAATAACATTCTGTTTTATTAACACCTGCTGTCTTGCTTCACAAACTGTTGCTTTATTCTTTGCAACTTTAAAGCTTACTACCATAGTTGATTTTTTTATATCATTTCTCGTGGTGACGGATTTTCATTTTAACGCTTTATTCTTTTGGGAAAATGTTCTTAATTTTCTATATTGAAATTCTTTCAGTCTCATTACACATGTTGTTAGTTTATCTGCTTTCTCATCATCGAGTTACTGTTTCAGCTTTCTTCCATGCCTCCTCTTTTATCCACTTCAAAATTTTGTTTTCCTTTCTCATCAACAATGTTTCTCTTCCCCTTCCATAGTTTATTCCACAGTTGTTCTGGTCGGCATTCGTCTTTAGATAGCCAGTAATGTTTAAATATTTTACATTTCGAAATTATAGACAGAATCTAGTTTATTGTTATTAAAACCTAATTTTACTTTTCCAGCAATGAATTCGTTGATATCAAAATCTCGGTTTCCTTTTTTGTTATTCTACCACTTTTAACATTATATCCTCAACGCCGCCAGAATAAAAACATTGGGCGTTGTTTCAAATTTTGTGATTACGAAAATCTAAGGAAAAAGACAGCTTTTGTGGTGGACGACCTATTAGAAATACAAAGAGATTTCCATTCATAAAAGTTGAGAAAATACCTATACTTTAAACATTTTAACATGATATTCTTGTTTCCCGTCATATTGTTCGTATATTCAAAACGAATCGGAAGAATATTAGTGGTGATTAATAGATTTGTCTTCAAGTGCACCACTCACTTGACGCAATCCATCTCAATCAGAGCTGTGGATTAAGTATATCACTGTTTGAGTTTGAAGTTCGAAATACTTCATCTGAATACGATTTCATAATTGTGCTTCTAAGTGTTTTGGTAGCAGTTCTATTCAAGATTAACCCTATCCCATTCGTACATAAGCTTTGCTGTAACATGATCTTTCCTTGTAAATCTTCGTTTTGACAGTGAAAATATACATCGCCAGTCCATTCCATTATATTTTAATTAAAGCTTAATGTCTTGACAAAAACCTTTTGCGTTGCCAGTGTCAATTCCCATTTCATATTCAAAATTTGTTCTGCAATACTGATCAGCTGCATAAGCGATTAACTGCTATCTAAAAATGGGTCATATATCCGTGTCGTTAACGACAACACATTCACCATGTCTTTTTGGCTTATTATGATCAACCTCGTGACCAAAAGTTCAATAGATGTTAGACCTCAAGTTGGTGATTATGGCATGTAGCACCATATTGAAATCTCCGTGGCAACTCTTCATCACGAAAACTCTTTGAAAGTTTAAATATATGGGGAGCACCTTTAACATTTTTAATATTAACGCCGTAAATAACAAAGTGTTTAGTCACCGTCGTTGACTCATAAGTTTGCCACTCTAGGCTAGCAATAATAAAAACTTCTCTGTCCCGAGTTGAAGCATATTTCATAAGAAGCACCAGCTGAAGTCACTGCAGTCTTAATGCATGAGAACACTGGGCACCTTTTCATGTAAAGCACACAATTCCGAACTGTATATGCCTTGCCTTGCTGTCAAAAAATATATACTATGAAACCCAGTACATTTATTCACCCAGGAGCATACAATGGTGCTAAGGCGGCCTTGCTTCAACAATTAGGGTCTAACAGGCGTAATAAAAATTTCGATAACAGATTCAAAAATAGAACAATTATTATTATTATTATTATTATTATTATTATTATTATTATTATTATTATTATTATTATTATTATATGTTTGACCTTTGCTTTGTATTCGTACAAGTTGACTCCAAGTCTCACTCAGAGACCGCAAGACACAAGTTAGATGCTCATGTTGGTGTTACGTCATATATTTGGTTTTTCACATAGTATTGTTCTAGAGAATGTTTAAGAAAATATATGAAAATTATGAGTTTGTTTTAAAATTTGAGATTACATAGACCTTATTTTACGTAGGATATGTGCAGGACCATGAACACTATCTTTTGAATTTCTAGCATTTTGGGGTTTCTTGATATCTGAGCTAGGTAGGAATCCTCTATTTTAGCTATCATTCCTAGAGCACCTATTACCACAGGTATTGTTTTAGTCTTGAGGTTCCACATTTTCCCAATTTCTTTTTCAAGACCTTTATACTTGCTCCGTTTTTGGTAGGTCTTGACAGATGTATTTATGTCGATCATAACAGTCATATCAATGAGGATACATGATTTTTGTCTGATGTCTTTCAATATAGAGTCTGACCTATTCGCATCTATCTTTCTGTCATTTTGAATGGCGAAGTTCCGGAGGAGTAAGACGGTGAAGTTCCAGAGGAGTAAGACGGTGAAGTTCCAGAGGAGTAAGAGGGTGAAGTTCCAGAGGATCAAAAACGAACGAGAGACAAACAAAAGGTCTGTAATCCTTTCTCAGTTACCGACCAATTAGTAATATTCAGTTTCAAACATTTAACGATAATTCTGAGTGCTTCCCAACTGGTGGTGCCTGCCAAAAACTTTTTACTACGGAGAATTAGAGACAAGAGCAAACAAAAAAAACGTAAAGGATGGAGAACGGAGAGACAGAGAATTTGCGACTGGTCAGCTGGGCACCACCAATTGGAAAACACTCAGTCCAATCGTTAAGGTTCGAAATTGAATATTACCAATTATATGCTGGCACAAATCGAGCAGTTTTTAAGGGAAGTCTCTTTCATCGGCTTCACTGCTCAACTTTCCAATTTCTATTGGACATGAAAGGTAATAAGGCAAAGCTGACTTCGGCGCCATTTGACGTTTGAACAGAAAAAAAATTAGTTAAATCGTTCGCTCAACATGGTGACCATTCTATAAGCTTCTACTTTTAATAATAACGGTTTCATATCTTTGCTCAACGTCAGTTGCTTTGAGGAGAGAATCATTTACATCGAACCAGGACTTCGCTGCTACTTATTTTATCGATCCCGAAAGGATGAAATGCAGTCTTCGATCTCATGCTGCAATGAGAGGAAGTAATACATCTACGTTATTTCTTCAAACTTCGTATCTCATAACCAACAATGAATCCGTAGTTTTGAAATTATTGGCAGCAACTAATGAGATCGTTACATACGTTTGAAGATCTATTTGTTGGAACCAAAATGCCTATTGTGAACCGAAAGTAAAACTTTTGAACAACAAATTATATAATATTAATTCTACTAAATAATATATGTATATTAATGCATCGTTGTATGTACAGGCATGTGTTTGTGTGTGTGTGAATGTGAATATCCCTATATAAACTTACGTACAAACACACACACACACACACACACACACACACACACACACACACACACACACAAATAAATATGAGTGGATTTAATGTATACAATATATTTTATTTTAGATTTGTTTCAGGTTTTGGAGTAGGGACATGATAGGGTATCGCTTCGAATTGTTTCACCAAGCAAATCGAACAAATATTATGTATGTGTATATGGAAGCAGCTTAATTCTGGCCCATCAGGAGTCGTATTTAGAGATCTAAAAATTGCATTTTTGTTAATAATATATAAAGGCAACGTGTGGCAGCTAAGGATGAATGCAATTAACAACCATAATACTTGCATTGAAACAGTATAACGTTCGAGAAATTCATTTCTATATGAATTATATTTAAAGATCTGAAAACTGCATTATTTGCTAATCGTATATGAAGGCAGCGTCAACATCTGGCAGGTAAGGTTGATGTAATTGCATGCCATAATACTTTAAATTCTTGAAGTGTTTATACTGACACAGTGTGTCGTCCTAGAAACGTTATTTACATGGCGACAAAATATACAGTTACTTTTTATGAACATTTTCTTTTACATCTCACAACTATTCATAGTTAAGTTGTTAATATTTCATCTTTTTCCTTTAATTTTCTTATTCATTGAACTGCGCCACCGCCTTGGCTTGATACTGTTTTGAACGGTTTAGTCAACCATATCAACCTAGTTATAGACTTTAAAGTCTGATACTTATTTTATCAGTGTCATATTATGAACCGCTAATTTGCAGTGACGTAAACAAACCAGCATAGTTTTTCAAGCGGCTGGTGGATTTAGACAAAGGCACAGAGACACACACGGCACACAGACACACAAGGTACACACATATTTATATACTCTATGGTATTCACAGTTCCCTTTATTAAATTCACTTATAAGGTTCAATTCTTCCCAGGATCTTCTAGAGGTCACTTTCCCAAGTTAGGGTTCCTTTCTACTGAATCCGAAACCATGAAATTGTAATAATGAACTTCTGTAAATATATACTTTTACGCGTTTACTTATTTTATGTCTCGGTAAAAAACAATCAAAGACAATGGCGTATTCATTGAAGTTTGTGCTAATTAACAACTAACAAATGCCTGACATTTTCAAATACTTTCATGGTAACTTGCAACATTAAACTAATTAAACAATACGCAGAACGAAGTTGAACACATAGGTTCTCATTTTTGTTAACGTCTAGACTGTTTGGCATAAGCTAGTGCATACACAATATTTTTTTGCCCTCGTAGCATTTGAATAGTTTCATTGTTGATTAAAATGACTGCATGTGTCGCTTGCATGTATAGTGGTTTTGAAATAGTTTGTTTCGAATAATTACGAAGAAACTCTTTATTATTCATCATGTTCTTTCCTCAATTCACCTCATAAATAACTATTGAAGTTTCTGTATAAATTTGTCTTTCAATTTCTAGGAAATTATTTTATATAGTAACTATCGGATCAAATACAGACATTTTCAATTGTGTTATACACACACACACACACACACACA
>NC_068983.1:126021736-126033050 GCF_001194135.2 Octopus bimaculoides | reverse complement strand
ATATATATATATATATATATAACGGCGAGTTACGATTTTTATGAAGCGGGTAAATTTTGTCTTATTTATATGGTGATTATACTCCCGACTTTTCTTAGTCCACGTCGGTTTCTGACCTAATTTATGTTGGGTTATCTGATTTATCATGTTGTTGACTTGGAAAATATAATAAATATAGATGTATATTGAGAAGAAACCTATAGTGATAAAGCCGTCACTTATAATTTAATTATAATTATTATCACTATACATAAATCTTAAATCAGGCTGCATAAACGCCGTGATGAGTTCTACACCAAGGCGCTGAAACGTACCTGTTGAAATGTAGATGCATGTTAAAAGTAAATATGCCCGCTCTTTTTCACCGCTATAATAACAGTTTCATAGTTACAGAAATGAATCTCACTAACAGATTGAAGAAAATGAAGAAAGAGGAATTATTTACTAAATTAGTTAATTTACTTTCATTTAATATTTAAAGGTCGTTTATAAGTCCAAAGAAAACTGTAGTAGAAGATTACGACGTAAAATTTATATTACTACTTCTTCCATAGTAAGCTACTAGAATTTTACACAATTCAAAACAGTCTTTTTGGAATTCGATATATACATGGCATAAAAATAGCCAATATTTTGGAGTGAGTGTCGTGAAGTCGAGTAACAACCAACGAGAACAGGTTAATCTCCCAAAAATCAGGGGTTTTACAACTGCTCGTACCTAAATTCTAAGAAACGTATTTCGTGAAAGATTTCTCTTTGACCAAAGGTTAGAATTTAAATATGGTCAGTAATCTTAAAAATATGGGAAACTAACAATTATACCTATTCGGCCAACATGGCCATTAGGTCATATTACCGCTGATAGAGGTTTATTATTCTGACTTGCTTCATAAGCTCTCAACTTGAAAATTGTTAAAAATTTGCGAAAAAAAACGAATACTAATAATACAATTATATTTCAATACATAGTTGGAATAAATATTTTTAGCAAGTCAAATACACAAATTTACAAATGCCTCCACATGATAAACTTATAAAAATAACCGCGCATCACGGTTTTACAATAGCACAGCGTTCTTGTAAAGTTTATCAAATTGTTTCAATCTAATTTCTCTGGGAAAAAAAATTATAAATCTTTAAAAAAAAAAATCCAGGAATATAAAAGTTCATGAAGAATATATTCAAACAAACTGAGAAAGTCTTTTGGAAAAATGTACAATTCTACTACTTCTAGTTTTGCTTTCGCTGGTAAGTGATTTTAAATTTTGCTTGTGTATCTTTTCTCCAACTTTAAGTTCGCTGTTTTGTGAATTGTTCTGTTTCAAGTTATTTTGAAATAAGTTGCTCAAAGTTTTATTCTCATGACAAGAAAACTAGTCGAAATAATGCATTGTAACTCGGTCTAAACTGACAATTTCTTTTTTACCATGCATATCCAAAGTCATAGTTTTATCTTTTATTGACGAAACTTTAAAATGGCCAGTGTATTTATAATTCAGTGAACGATGACTAGCATCATTACATACAAATACATGAGTCTAAGAATTAATATCGGCAGGGACAAAACTTTTAATATTTTGTAATCTATTTGTAAAAGCAGGAGCATCAGGATTTGCAAAAGTACCTAATGGTGGTTTAATGTGATGATTCACTTTTGTTCTTTGGCACCGCATACGCGATTGAACCCAAGAGAAAATATACTTTTTCATACCAGGCCAACTAAATCGACTTAATATTAATTTTAGTGAAGCCCCAATGCCAAGATGAAATAATTTATGTAAAGTAGAAAACATAAGTTTTTTATGCTTTTCAGGAGACAATCATCTAGAAAATCCTGTAGAAATATCACACCAAATATATGATTTACAAGAATGAATAGGCAATAATTTAAATTTCTAAAATTAGAACTGGAATCTTTATATAAAGAAAATTGTTTGATCTTTAGACATTCCTTCTAAATTGATAGTGCTTAATGAACGTAATGCATCAACATTCATTCGAGAAAGTGCATTAGCTACAGAATTTTCAACACGTTTGAACTACCGTATATCCACAGTATACTGTGAAATGTAATCAGGGTGTCTAATTTCTCTGGGAGAATATTTTTCAAGAAGAATTTTTTAGAGCATGTGTTTATGGTCAGTAAATAATGTAAATGACCTACCTTCAAGAATATGTCTGAAGTATTTAAGTGACAAGTAAGAGACCAACAATTCTCTGCTGAAAACGCTGTATTTAGTTTCTGGTGCCTTGAACGTTTTTGAAAAGAAAGATAATTGTTGCCAAGAGCCACAATGAAACTGCTGTAAAACTCCACCGATTCCAACATCGTAAGCATCAACTACCAACGATAATTTTTCTTCAGGAACCAGATGGTTTAAGAGTGCTGCTTCAGACAGTTTTTCGTTTGTTTTGAGAAGCCTGTAATTCTTCATCTTTTAAAGTTATAGCTTCATTTTTATTTTTCCTATTCTTTTATAATTCAGTTAAAGGAAATAGACTTTCTATGCAATGTGGAATGAAGCGTCTGTAGAAATTAATAATTCCTAAATATTCTTGAAGTTTTCGTAAAGAATTTGTTAATAGCTTCAAAATTGTCTGGTAGTGGGCGAATTTCATCTTTATATCAATGAGATGACCTAAAAATGATATAGTGCGTTCACCGAAAACAAACTTTGATGGATTTATCACTATACCATATTTAGTCAGTCTTTCAAAAATTTGTTTTAAGTGATTTTCATGAACTTCTTCTCACGGACTAGTAATGAGAATATCTTCTATATAAGCAAATACAAAAGGTAAATCTCTTGTTACTTCGTCGATGAATATCTGGAAAGTATTTGCTGTGTTCCTCAATCCGAAAGGCATACGAAGGAATTCATATGACCCAAATGGAATTGTAATTGCTGTTTTTTATATATTACTCTCTTCAACAGGAATTTGATTTTATGCTCTAACTAAATCTATCTTCGAAAAGATATTACAAAGTCACGTATATGGAGAATTGGAGGATTGTCCTCTTGTGTTTTTGCATTAAGTTGTCTAACATATCTGCATGAACAACAGTCTGTGAAATTTGTTTTACCAAAACTAAAAGTGTAAGCCAGTTACTGCAAGTAAGACGAATTATTCCCAGGTCTAACATGTGGCGAAATTCGGCCTTAGCAATCTTTAATTTCTCCGGAGATAAACTTCGCGGTTTGGAAAAACTTGTTGGTCCATGGGTTACAATGTGTTGAAACAGACAGTTAGACAGATAGATAGAAATACTTATTCCTATACGGTACTCAGATAGTTTCGAAAATATGACATTCATTGGATAGATCGGGGGAAGGAAATATAAGATGCAATATAGTTTGAATTCTGTATGATTGAATGATGTCCTAACTTTTATGTTATTTGTATACTCAGATGCTGAGAATGCCTGATTGTGCGTGTGTGAGGGAAAGGATGCGTGAGGCGTAGAAGTATTCCAAATGTAAATGAATATAGACAGTGTCAGTAATGAATATTTTAAAGATTCGAATTATCACCTTTCTGCGTGTATTTTGATTTGTTTCAACTTTCGGCAAAAGGTTGTATTTCTCAATTTTTTCAGACAACAAGAGCATTCTATTGATGCGTGAGAAACAGATGATCGTAGTTTTTTATCTTTTCGTTCTAACAAAAGGTACCCATTAGAAACCCATTTCCTTTTTGAACTTGTGATTGGGGCAAATCTGATTTGATTCCATTAAAATATTTCCAGTTTCTCCATATAGACTAAGATACTCATGCCATATATTCCAAAGATAAATCATGAAAGATCCGTTGGTAATATAAGTAATATTATTTTGTTTATTACGAAATTATATATCGATTTTAATATATTATGTATTTGCTTCCGTTATCCTTTTGAAAAATTTTGTCTTTGTTCGTGTATTTTGATCTCATTCGAAACGAACGTAAAGCCTCAAGCATATCTTCCTATTCCATACCAGAGATTTTTTTCCAATTTCCTTTTAAAATATAATTGAATTTGTATTAATGTATTATGGTTGTTCATTACAGAAGAATTCTAGTTTTGCTGAGACAGTAATTTCCTCTCAAACCCACAAAATTTTGCTTTTTATTTAAATGAATTAAATACCATTTAATTCATCATCCCCTGCAACTGAGATTCGGATCTGCAATTTTGTAGCAGCTGCACTATGTTAAACAAAACTTCCGATAAAAGTGTTTTCTTGCTACTTGATTGCTTTTGCATAGGTATTTTTGAATTATCTGTAACTCCCAATTTTTTCTAATGTTTCAGAAGAAATAAATTCAATCCCCAGGATGACTGATCTGAAAATTAGAAGAGTCCATCAAAAATGTTTTAAAAAAGCAGCTGTGCTTGTGTAGTAATACAGTTGCTTCACAGGCACATGGTGCCATGTTCAGTTCCGGTGCATGGGACCTTAGGCAAGTATATTCAACTAAAGCTTCAGGTCAACCAATGGATTGTGTGTAGACTTGGTTGACGGACACTATAAGAAACCCGGTGTGTCTATGCCTGTATATATATATATATATATATATATATATATATATATATATATATATATATACGGGAGTGGTATGTGTTTGGACCCCACCACCGCTTTATAACTGACGTTTGTGTGTTTGCATCACCATAACGTAGCGGTTCGGCAAGAGAGTTTATCCAGAAAGTACCATGCTTTAAAGGTAAGTAACTGAGTCAATTCTTTCGATTAAATATCTCCGATGCTGTGCTCTAGCATCGCTGTAGTCCAATGAGTGAAAACGTCAAAGAAGTTAAAGCAATTATATATTCTACAGAAATTTTTCAGAGTCATCATTTACATATTGGTTGGAAACCTTAAAAAATTTCCGAGTGAAATATACAAGGCAGTACTGTAGTCAGTTTTCTTTTCTTTTTGCGTGTGTGTTTTGCTGGTTTTGTGGACCATGTTTATTATTCATGTTTCCAAAAAATTTCTGTCACGCATATATTTGCACAAAACAGTGACATTTTGCAACGAATTACAAGGACTCAGTAGAACATTATCAACATTATCGTCCCAAATTACTTACTACCGATGTCTTTTTGCAATATATACTTTGGAACCAGATAAGCAATTTTTTTCTGATTTTTTTAAAAAAATTAGTACCGCACGTAACATATGCTATTTATATACCACATACGAAGTGTTCTATCTATTACTTTGAACAACTATTTTTCTATCTCACAAAAACTACCATGGATATGTCTACGATTTCACCTTATTTTCATAACACACTAACTGTTGGTATGTTACAATGAATTTTAAAGCGGCCAGCAAATAGAATCGTCACTTCACAAAATGCATTGCGTCATTTCTATCGGTTCTTTCTAAAGTCAGTCATGAGGCTGTCAAAGTAGACCTTATCATTAATCCTTTCAGGATCGATGAAACTACGAATATATGTACCCACATGAGCACTGGGGTCAAAGAAATCGTCTTCCTACTTTTCTTCTAAAACTGTTGGAGATGTGCCAAAAATAAGAAAGAAATATTAGTTGGTATCTTTATATTCTTTTCTATAATAATTTTTCCCAGAAGACTATACAAATAGATAACTGAATACATACAAGAAAATTACTCTGTTGGTTTCCTTTTCTTCCTAGCATATTGTTTTCCAATTTTGGCACAAAGCCAGAAATTTCGGGGCAAAGTCGCTCAAATTGACCTCAGTGCTCAACTGGTACTTATTTTATCAACTCCGAAAGGATGAAAGGCAAAGTTGACCACGATGGAATTTGAATTCAAAACATGAAGACGGGCAAAATGCCACGAAGCATTTTCCCGCTGTGCTAACTATTATGCCAGCTCGCCGCCTTATTGTTTTACAGCATATTAACACACGTCAATATGCGTAAGTTTTCAAAACATGGTCTAGTAGATGTGATTCGTGAATACAACATCAGTTTGCAACATTAAACAACACAGAACTTAATCGTTGGAGAAGCAAAATGTATTTTAGTAGAAGGATGAATATCGCAGTGTTGCCAATGAGGTTGGTATGACATGTCAGCTACAGAAAATGTTTTTGAGATGTCTTCACTATTTTAAGGAAACGAAGTTTTGTTCATGCATTTGAAAATAAAATCGGCCATATCTTGATTTCAACTTTCGGCATTAGAATTTCGTGTAAATGATGTTCATATGAATATTGACACATTAAATATGCTCCAAAGTTTTAAACAATTTCTACAACAAAACAGAATCATGAGCAGAGAATATTAGCTAATGTTTGAAATACTTCATGTCGCAATCCAATGTCTTTCCTTCATTCCAGCAACTTTTGTGTGAAATTTTGAACCGCTTTCGAGTTGTGTAAACCATTGCTGATTTCATTATATTCTATACATACAAGTATCAACATTCTAATTTTTTTTAAATGACACTTATTTTTGAATGTCTGCGTAACATGGATTTATAACAATGCTACTTTCCTATTATGTCCGGAGCATACTAATTAAAAAGAGTATAGATATTTATTTTTTCTTCGTAAAGTGAAACGTCGAATTTCATTGAAAGGTCTTCCAGTAGTTAGTAAGGAAGTTATGGAGAGATTTAAACGTGGATGTGTGACACTAAGTGGAGTGCAACATTATCGATAAATTCTAACACGTATTAACGTCAGTATGTGTTACATCAGAGGCTGTTAATATAGTGTGAGGTAAACAACCCACTTCACTTTTAATATCAGGACATTCTTGCAGAAATTTTCAACACATTTAATATTCACTATATATAAATCGGCATAGCCAAACGGTACAAAGATGACATTTGTTATACAATTGTCATGTATATTCCGTGAAAACTATAATAGAATATATAAATGCTGAAGAACATTCACACTGTGGAATCTCTCATATGAACTAAATCCACACCTATTTCAAGCAACTCATTTTGAGTTAGAGAAATACATTGTACTACGTTTATGCATTCACACAATCTATCAAAGAAGGTTTGTGAATATGACTGTTTCTCAGAAGATTAAGATGTGATATTTATTGAATACATCTCGAACAACCATGTTTTGTTTGAGTTTAGGTTTTTTAGAAGGCGGGTGAGTCTGGAAACCAGTACTATAGTGACGACTCCCATAATTAGATTTGAAGTGCCACATATTCTTAGGTGACGACAGAAGAGCGTTTTGAATTTCCAAAGTTAGGATCGCTAGAATGTATTGCAAAATTTAATATATTTTCTATATAATTAGCACGAAACACTGTTCCTGAATTTGGATGAGCTTGTTAACCGTCGATCCATTCCGCGTTTTAAATTGCATCTGGTCAGTCCAGATCCAAATATGAGTTGATAAAGACATTTTCAATTTCTGCCTATGCATTCCAAGCCAACTGACAAATTTTTCACAAGAATAGGAATCAGGATACATCGTGTAATATGCAAAGAAATGGTAGATATGATAAGTCATTTTATTGATTTTAGAATAGAAAGGATCTATGCTAAATACAAGAACGGAGACAGAAAGACGGAGGTAAGAGAGGCGAAGTGAAAATGGAGAGGGAAGAGAAACAGAGTCAGACACGACGATTATTAGAATGATTTGTCCACTAAAGCAGAATGGAGTTAGAATCTAATTATAACTCTTACAAACAGAAATATATCTACTATGACAATTTATGAGATGTGTCATTTGTTGGTATAAAATATTTAAATTGAATTGAATTTATAACTGTTCAATTTATTGTTTTGTTTTTCCATTTCTAATGTATATATAAGATACAATGCATATTTAAACACATAAGAGGAATCCAATCATGAGATTCCTTACGCTAGAAAGAACAGCTACGTTCTAAAACCACAAAATTAGTGATAAATCCCGAAAGGAACGAAGTGAAAAAATAAAAATTTTTACCATCTATTTTCCCGGAGCAATTGGTTTCTAAGTTTAGTTTAGCAAATAAGATAATTTCGTAGCTGAAGTCATTCTCAAAAGGTATACCTTAGATTAAAATATATAAACACGAGGCAATCAATTATATGCCTCCCGTTTATGCATCCTGATTTTTCAAATCTACTGCGCAGGCACAGCTCCTCACCGGGAGGTATATAATTGATTGCCTCCTATTTATATATATTTTAATCTAAGGCGTACCTAATGATAACGACTTCACGTAGCAAATTATCTTATTTGCTAAACTAATGTCGAAAAACAATTGGTCCAGGAAAATAGATGGTAAATGTTGTTGTTTTGTTTTTTTTCAGTCCTTTCCTTTCGGGATTTTATCTCTAATTTCGTGGTTCTAGAACGTAGCTTTTCTTTCTAGCCTAAGGAATCACGAGTGGATTCTTCTTATGTTGAATTATACACTGTATCTTATGAGTAATTCATATTCTTTGGACTAAATTTTTATACGCTAGGCCAATGGAAGTGAATTTTTTTTATTAATTTTCATTTCCATCCGATATCATTAAGTATTTTAAGTTTTTGGATAATGTTCGAATTTTATAAGTTGGCATTTTTTCATTGCCGGCGAGGAGCTGCACCTGCGCAGTAGATTTGAAAACTTAGGATGTATTAACGGGAGGCATAGAATTGATTGCTTCGTGCTTATATATTTTAATCTAAGGTGTACTTGTTGATAACGACTTCACCTAGCAAATTATCTTATTTGCTAAACTAAAGTCAGAAACCAAATTGGTTCAGGAAAATAGATGGTAAAAGTTTTTAATTTTTCATTTCCTTCTTTTCGGGAATTTATACCTAATTTTGTGGTTCTTGAACCTAGATGTTCTTTCTAGCGTAAGGAATCGCATGAGTGATTAAATTTTTATACGCTAGGCCACTGGAAGTGAAAATTTTTATTAATTTCCATTTCCCTTCGATATGATTAAGTATATATATATATATATATGTACTCGAGCATTACCATGTTCACGAAGAGAGCGAGTTCGAACCTTACATGCAATCCTCGTGTTTTCAAAAAAGAATGGTGTTTTGGGTCACTGACATCTTCCTGATGACAAATTGCCTAGAACTGTGATAAAATCCATATAATCTTAATATCGTGTGTGAAAAAAAAATTAACTTGTACAAAGGAACATTTCTTTTGTAGTTGAGCATATATGAATTAGCGGTTGGAATATTCGACTCACGATCGTACAGCCGTGAGTTCAATTTCTGGTGACGCGTTGTGTTCTTGAGCAGGATACTTTATTTTCACGCTGCTCTAGTCCACTCAACTTCCAAAAATGAGTAGTACCTATATTTCAAACGGCCAGCCTTGTCACACTCTGAGTCACGTTGAATCTACTTGAGAACTGCCTTAAGGGTAGACGTGTCCGTAGAGTGCTCAAGAACTTTCACGTTAATATCATGAGTAGGCTGTCCCGTTGATCGTATCAGCTGGGCCCCTCGTCGTCGTAACCGATGGAGTTCTGTATGTGTGTGTATATATATGAGCGTCCAATAACACTGTACTTATTCCACGTCATCGCGTTATTTTTTCGTGTTTTTCTTGCTTGTTCATGTTTGAATTGACTATATATATACTTACATATATACGCCGGATGTCTTTCAATTTCCTTTCACCAAATCCACTCTCTTGGTTTTGGTCTATAGCAGAAGATACTTAAGGAAGATGCCACGCAGTTAAACTGATCCAGGAACCATGTAGTTGAGAAGGAAACTTTTTACGATGCAAAACATGAAAACTAGGGTTAGCTAATAACTAGCAGAGATACCCGGCGTTACCCGTGTTACATGCAATTGAAGGATAAGACTTTTCTCTTATATTTTCTGTAAGGAACTGGAATACATATGATTCGAATTTCATCAAAATTGCACATGAGAGTTCTTTCCCTCTTTACACACCCTAAAAAATTCTAATCATGAGACATGTATCCCATACTATTGATCTTTATGCGCATATTCCAAAATTTCAGTCTTCTGGAACCTATAAAAAGGATATTCCTACTGAAAAATGGAGCTCATGGAGCTCTAAAATGTGGGAATGAAGGCCCCTATTGGGGGTGGGTGTGTTAATGTCAACCAGAGAAGTTGAATTGTTGGGAATGCTTTTAACTTGGGTCTTATAGTATGCCTGTATATATGTGAGAGTATAGTTTCACTTTATTAGTTTCAGTATTAAATTGAAAGTATTAAAGTGAAAGTATTTGAAATTACAGTAGCGACATGTTATTGTTTCACTTTTGAAATGTAATACTGAAATAGTGGAATAGTTTCAGTGTGAAAGTGAAAGTATCTGACATTATAGTAGAGGGATGTCATTGTTTCACTTTTGACCCGTAATACTGAAATAGTGGAGGAGATATGATATTGCTGTGGGATCGAACTATGCAAGAAGTTAAAAATTGTTTTGACCTAAGACACTACATGGACCCTAAGTAAGGCATGTGTTAATTTGGGATGAAATTGGTTGTGTAGTTCTCGAGTTTTATGGATACCCACAGACACATATTCTCATCTTTATATATCTGATATTAATGTCCATATTCGAAAATTCTAGATTTATAGACCCTGTAAAAAGGAATTTACTCCTGAAGAATGGAGCTCTTGGAGCTGAAAAATGTGGGTGTTTAGGCCCCTAATGGGTGTGGGTGTGTTAATGTAAACCAGAGAAGTTGAATTGTTGGGAATGTTTTTTAACCTGGGTGTAATATGTATTGTATGAATTTCTTTGAAATAGGAAATATATGTATGTTTGGGTTTGTAAAAGGGAGTAATGCTACAGGAAACCAAAAGACGAATGATCGCGATAATCAGTCGTTACTACTCACCAATGTAGGATTCCTCACCATACAGGTGACAGGCACAGCTGTAAGATGCATTAAGGATCTCTAGCAATTGGAACGGCATGACCCAATTGAAATAAGAACGTGTGACGTTTGGAGTAAAGGGAAATGAAAGTGTCGCCTCTGGAGTTTGCAAATGACCACTATACCGATAGGTAACTGGGCAGAAAAAAATTACCATCAATAAATGTCTTAGAACAACCAGTCACACATCTGGGAAGGGGGAAGGCCTTGAAGCCAATGTTACCAACTGGGGACTATGTGTGACTCAGTGATAATAAAAAGACTGAAAGGAGGTTTGCAACGAAATAAATTTACTCAACACTTTGAAAGTGAATTAGTGGAGGCAAAGATGAGTGAAAGTATTTGACATGAGTGTTTTTGTTTCACTTTTGACACGTAATACTTAAATAGTGGAGGGATATTGGCGTTGTAACAGTGTTTTTTTGAGATCTTGTAAGCGTATTTCTCGAGTGGTTAGGTCAGAGACAATGGTGCAAATT
>NC_068983.1:126013520-126020543 GCF_001194135.2 Octopus bimaculoides | reverse complement strand
AATAAGGGGAGGTTTTGTTTGATTGTGGTGTATGCTTCGATGTTTTGGGGGTTGTGGGTGGAGATGTATGGAAGTATTTTGGGGTTGGGTGTGTTATTATGTTGGTTGGTTTTTAGTGTGTTTTTGTCAAGTTCATTGGCACGTTTTATTCCAAGATCTATGAGTGTGGAGGGATATTGGCGTTGTAACAGTGTTTTTTTGAGATCTTGTAAGCGTATTTCTCGAGTGGTTAGGTCAGAGACAATGGTGCAAATTATTTTAGCTAAATTAAAGGGGATATTTATCTTGGTGTGTTTTGGGTGGCATGAGCTAAAAAGGAGGTATTGTTGTGAGTAGATGTAGGTTTGTGGTATATGTAGGTTGTGATTTGGTTATTAGGTGTTTTTATAATTAAGAGATCAAGAAAAGGGAGATGATGTTTGCTGAATTCTTTAGTGCATTGAATGCTGGGATGTATGTTTTTAAGTATGGATTTGAATTCTAGAAGTTTTTCATAGGGTTCCTTCCATATGATGAAACAATCATCCAAGTATCTTTTCCAGTTATCCATTAAATAGATGTGGAAAAGGTGTCCAAATTTCTGGCGTGAGATTTCATATAGTGTTAATTTTAAAAAACCCATTATGAGGTTCGCAAGGACTGGTGCAGCTTTAGTACACATCGCGATACCACATTTTTGGCGAAAGTATGTGTCTGCAAACTTGGACATTCTTTTGAAACCTTTCCTAAGCCACATCACAAGTTTCATTAGAGATGATCTTGATATGCTCAATCACCTCCCGAAAACAACAAACGAGGAGTCACTCTTGGTTTCTTTTGACGTGGTCTACCTTTATACAAATATCCCTCATGAGTATGCTATTGAGGCAATTAAATTCTGGTTGCACAAACTCCCAGAAACATTTCCTAACCGCATCAACACAACCTTCATCATAGAATCACTTAAGTTCATTCTGACCAACAATTACTTCCTGTTTGCAGACACATACTTTCGCCAAAAATGTAGGATCGCGATGGGTACTAAAGCTGCACCAGTACTTGCGAACCCTCAGTGACCTTATTTCTCTATGAATAGACACAAACTTCCTGTTGAAAAAGAGTTCATAACTCCAACTAAAAACACTTGTCTCCCCTTACACACACTTCCTGTTTTGACACCATATTTCCTGCTTAACACAAACTTTAAACCCTTTTTTTAAACCTGACAAAACTCTCAACTCTCATGCATCCTTATTTTTCCTACCAGTTTATACATGAACTACTATTGAACTTCAAAAGCTCAAAGACAATATAACGTATGGGTATATTTATTTTTTTATATATTATTGTTTTATATATTATTTTCTTCATTTTGTACTTCTTTGTAAAAAAACATTTTCATTCTCCTTCTTCTTGATAATTTGCTTTTCGCAATGAAAACCGGTTAGAAGAAATTTTTATTAAAATATGCTTCCAGTTTAGCATTCTGGCTTTTTTTATTTTCCTATTATTTCTCCACGTCCGGTTAACACAACCCCACTATTTACTGACTTATATATATGTATATATATATATATATATATATATATATATATATATATATATATATATATATATATATATAGATGACAAGGTACTTGTAGCATAATCTAACCTATGCGGTACATTCACATAGTAAATGAAATTTAGGTTTCTATTAGTGTTCCACTAAAGCACGTGATTTTATTACGAATAATCTGGGTTTCTTATAAAATATATCTCCGTTCTTACACCGGTATTTCTTTTAGCACATTTCGTCTTATATTTATACGTGTGTGCGCGTGTGTTTATATGTGCGCACGCGTATGTTTCTATACGTGTCTATGTATATTTATAAAGTGAGATAAGAATTATGCATTGGGAAATTATGTTAACACATCTTGTAAAATTGCATCTGCTTTGTCTTACACATCAATATTACTTCAAGTTATCTTACGCACATTTTTGAAAGAGAAATTATTTACTTATTTGCAAGTCTTATCTACTGTCAAAAAAATCACCAGGAGGAAGAAATCGTTCTTAATATTTATGTTATTTGACAAGTAAACCAGTATGTGGAAACGTTTTTACGTCCTCAAATACTATTTTGTGTAACTCCACACAACAAAATACTCGAGCATTATACTGAGAATAGTGTTGCAGATATATTCTCATATGTGTTAATAATATTCATGCATGGCATTATCTGGTACTTAAAAATTGATAAGAGTAGTAGAATCTAAGCTTCTTAAAATTGTTGATTAAAAAGCGCTACATACGAGTTTTGCCTCTATGTTCCTAAAAAATGTTAGAAAGAAAATATTATTTGAAATATTACATAACGAACGCTGCACTAGTACTGTTTATACACGCGCAAAATTTTACTACAGGATGTGCAGCGTAACAATACTACAGTTATTGCGATCGAACGTTTCCACATAACGTGTTTCATATTCTGTAGCCGATGCTGCCTAATTTTTCCATTTTATGCTGCTCTTGTGAATGCATTTAGATTTTAACAGTTTATATTAGATTATACATTCTCAGATATATTTCTGATTATTTTGGGGTCTACGCTAATTCAGGTAACAATTTAATCTAATAATATTGCATATTGAATATTGCTCGGGGCTTTATAAATTAACAATATAATATAAACAGAATCGAATGAAAACTCAAATGAAATATTTCTTTAAATCTGGTACTTTGCCACTGCCAAAGCGCTACAATCATCGAAATACCTGCTGATGCTTAATTAACCGGAAGAAAGCAAAATTATATGAACCCAAATAAAATACATATTTATCATTTCACTCTCTAACACCACGTGCGCACAAAATATAATAGATTTTTAATGCTTTCGCTATGGGATTTACTTGCAAGAATGCGAAGAATTCCATCTATATTTCCAAAGGTACACCTACCAACGCAAGGCGATTCCGGGGGCAAAATAGGTCATTCTACTCCTGAAGCATTCATATATTTTCTTAATACATATATAATGGCTGTTGTTTTCATTATATGGAGATATATAAGACTACCCCATATTCATAATGCATTCAAATAAAAATTTGGCCTGAAGGGCTATTCCTGTCAAGATTTAATATACACACATATACACATACATATATACATATACGTATGTATGTATCTATATATGTGTGTGTGTATGTATGTATGTGTGCGCACGGGGTATGTGTGTGTGCGTGTACACACACACACACACACACACACATATATATATATATATATATAAAGCCAAACGGCTAAACCACATGAACTGAGAGAGTTGTTATTAAAAATAACTTCGTATGACAAGTCCCCATTCTATGACGTCCTCCCTGATACTGACCTAACAAGCATTTACACGCTGCTGAAGTAAGCGCAAATCAGGTAGGCAGGCCACCTACTTCGAATGCTTGACACACGAGTACTCAAAATATTTGCGGGTATGTCCGGTAGCCAACCTGCAAAAACGTAAAGCACGCTGCGTTAAGTATATGTGATTGATAATGTTTCTGATACCAGCTCTGCTTCAATTTCATATTTGAATTTCTTCTTATATATTCATTGTCTGAGCATTCCCGCACATAGTCTGAACGCTGTAATCCTATAAGTCAAGGATAGGCAAAGTGATTGATCTCCGAAATTGTTTGGGTACTTGACTTTGATAAAATGGTAGAAAATCGATGCCCATCACTCCAAGATAGAATTAGAAGTGAGTTGTTTCGGCTGTCCAAGTCATTCAGGTGTTTTGATAGCCAGCGCTTTCAAAGAATATTATCGACCGTGCAGAACGCAGCCTGCTGGCAAATACACGGAGTGTGTTCTCTAAGTATATGTGGTTGATAACATATGTTTGAGACAGGTATGTGTGCGCGCGTGAGTGCGTGTGTGCGTACATGTATATATATATATATATATATATATATATATATATATGAGAATTTACGAAAAAAAACAACAGAAGAGGACAGGTGGTGTAAACAACAAAAGGATGTATTAGTTTAACGCTCAGGAATAGAGAAAGTCTTTAACGTTTCGAGCTACGCTCTTCAACAGAAAGAAATAAGGGAAAAAACAAGGAGCAAAAAATATAAATGTAGTGGTCAAGTCTTTTACTATCTGTACCTACACCTTAGCACCATCATTGATTGTGATGTGGCTTTTGAAACCAGAAAATGTTCTCAAAAGTCACCCACGTAGATTGCACCTCTGATTTGGACCACCAAGACCTGCAGATATGTACTGCACTTTCTGGGTATGAATATGTATTTTGAGGCCTCCGTTGGATTTGCAAATCTTCTGGCATACATTGCATTCAAAGGCGTGCACAGACATACGCAGAATAGTTGGTGGAGGTTCGTTTGCCATGCGTTCGTAGATGAGATCTGAGGCAAGCACCTTCTCCATCGTTACAGTCTTCCTTATATCTCTTTTGAGACTTACTTGCGTTATCGTGGCCTCTTCAAATGCTTTTATTCCAATCCACACCTTTGTTCACTATCCATCTGGATCCGAAGCAAGAGTTTCTATATCATCTGGAACCATTCCAAGTGGCTTCATGGTAGTCCTTATGCCGTCCTTAAATTTGTTTTCAGGTTTACGCTGATAGAGTTTCCCCTTGCAAGCTCTCCATCAAACAGCTGTTTCGGCATGCGTTCGTCTGCCATTCAAACAATATGACCACGCCATGTCAAATTGGTTCCTCATAATCACAGCTTTAATTGAGGTGATGCAAGGACATCTGTGTTTGGAGTAAAAGAAACATTTAATTTTTAAAATGCGATGAAGGCATTTTTGTTGGAATTCTTCTAACAGTTTAAAATACCTTTCATAACAAGTCCAAGTTTCACAGGAATACAACAGGGATTATAAGACAAAGGATTTTAAAGAGCCAGCTTTGTATTTTTATTTAGATGATGCTGGCAACAAACGTGTAACTCCAAGCCATCAAATGCTTCTGTTGCCCTTTGAATGCGCACGTGTATTTCTGTATCAAGGATTCCATCATTTTGAAAAGAGCTTCCTAGGCAGACGAACGAATCGACAACTTCAAGTAACTTTCCCTTATCAAACATTTTAAGGACTTTACAAACACGCCGTTTGATGCATTACAACTGTTTCTCTCAAGTTTTGATGGTCAAGCCAAAATCATCAAAAGCTGAGTTTAATGCAGATACAAGAGACTGCAGACCTGTTTCAGAATGACTGACAAGATCGCAATCGTCAGCATGCAACATTTCCCTAATGAGTGAAGTAAAAAAAAACTTCGTTTTGAATTTCAGTCTGGTCAGATTAAAAACATTCACTGTTGTTCGATGTTTTATATAAATACCCTCCTCAGAGTTTTTAAAAGCATGTGACAACACAACAGCAAAGTATATTGCAGAGAGGGTGGGTGCAAGGTCTCATTGCGTTACTCCATTTTCCACAGCAAAAGATTCAGAGAGCCTACCACCAAAGTTAACTCTAGCTTTCATATCTCGATGCAAAACCCTGACCATGTTTACAAATTTTTCTGGGCAATCTATTTTCCTTAGAATTAGCCGCAGAGCATTTCGATTAATAGTATCGAATGTTTGCTCAAACCAACAAAGCAATGGTATAGATCATGATTCTGTTCAATGCGCTTTTCTTGTAATTGTCTGACAGTAAAGATACAATCAGTTGTGCCCCTGGAGGAACGAAAACTACACTGAGACTCAGACATTATATTTCGAATTATGAAAATATTTTAACATTCTAACAAAATGCGGGCAAATACCTTTCTAACCCCAGACAAAAGCGAAATCTCACGAAAATTACCACACAGATTTGTTGGCACCGATTAAACAAGGAGACTAAAATGGCATCAAACCAGTCTTGAGGCACTTTCTCAGTTCTCCAACAGTGGCAAATGAATATATTTAAGAGTTCAAACATTTTGTCACCCCCATATTTCAAGACTTCTGCACAGATTCCATCAGACACTGGAGAATTGTTGTTATTCAGCTTATTCACAGCTAAATAAATGTCATTTAGTATTGGTTCAAATGCCATCTCGTTATAACTGGAAGGCGTTCAATTTTTTCTATCGTTCTCATTTCAACGGATGATGGTCTATTCAAAAGTGCAGAAAAATGTTCTACCCAACGCTTATGAATAGAAGTGGTCTCCCGTCAGAAGAAAACGTCCATTTGCTTTTCGCACTGGAGGTATTGAGGAAGATTTTGGGCAACATGACTCCTTAATGTAAGAGTACAAGCCATTGGGATCATTTGTATCAGCTACGTCTTGTGCCCCATTTGCTCTATCATGCCACCATTCCTGTTTATTTTTTCTTAAGAGCAGTCTGCACTTTCCTTTTCAGCTTTCTGTAAGCTTCGTTTGAGTTGGGGTTCGAGGACTTAGAAAGAAGTGTATTGGCAAAGTGATATTTTTTTTATTATAAAAGTAGGTCATGAATTTCTGAGAACAAGTCACTGGATTTATGAAAATTAAATCCCATCGATGAACTTGCAGCCTGAAATACTTTTGTTTTGAAATGTTCCCATAGATTGTTTGGGTCAAGCTTGATATTTGCCATAGCATCGTGGAATCTGATAAGATGGTCCATAAATCAGAAACCAAAAAAAAAAACAAATAAAATCAGTGACAGTTAAAAATCTGCTTAGAAGTATTAACTAGCCTGTAAGGTCTGGCTAAGTCGAAATGTTTTTTTGTATTCTTCCTTTCTACTTGGAGACTTTAAATGTAGTTGTAAAAATATGTCCTCCTGTAGAAATGTAATTTCATTAAATTTCTATACGTTTGTGCAGCTGAGGATTGGTCCGCATTTTATATTTGATTTAATGTTCACATTGGTTAATTAAATGGAGTCGCACGAAACGACCGTACTGCATTAACTTCGGATATCCTTGTTGCTTATTTTGATTTTAACCACCTTATTTTGAAACTGTATGGATAATACCATACTTATCTCTGGTGCCTGAACTTAAGTACCATATTCATCTGAATCTATATATACATATATATATATATATA
>NC_068983.1:126012261-126013042 GCF_001194135.2 Octopus bimaculoides | reverse complement strand
ATATATATATATATATATATATATATATATATATATATATATATATATACAGTTGCTTCACCACATACCGAAGTTCAGAAATAGCAGCTAAGAAAGCTGACACTCCAACAGATAGCATTACCTGTAACTCAATGGCAAAACAAGAAGAAAAAACAATGAAAACTAACCAGTCGAAGTTAATCATAGACGCGTTTCTGGATTAGGAGCGATAACACTCCCTTTCCTTCATCGGTATGATATTCTAGTTGTAAATTCGCACATGGTAATTTCTTGAGGAGGAATAATGGACTGGCTGACCTATGTAGGTTCGGTTGTGTTTTCAGGTTGTGCCGATGCATGATGTTCACTCGTTCATGCATGCACAATTTGCTAGCACCGTCGAATTTACAACTAAAATATCATAACGATGAAGGAAATGGAGTGTTATCGCTCCTAATCCAGGAACGCGTCTATGATTAACTTCGACTGGTTAGTTTTCATTGTTTTTTCTTCTGGTTTTGCCTTTGTGAGTTACAGGTGATGCTATCTGTTGCAGTCTCAGCTTTTTTAGCTGCTATTTCTGAACTTCGGTCTGTGGTGAAGCAAATGTTTGCTGATCTCTTAATTATGTTTATAAATGTATAAGGACTTTTAAATAAGTTCTCCACGGATAATGGTGTTTACATAGCGAAGGGCTTGGTAAAAATTATTAATTGTTAATTTATTAATAAATTAATAAATTGATAAACCTTTACCCTTTTAATTGTAAATATATATATATATATATATATATATATATATA
>NC_068983.1:126002796-126010296 GCF_001194135.2 Octopus bimaculoides | reverse complement strand
TGACGAGAATGTAGCTCAATGCAGGTTTCGAAACTTTGTTGTTTCTTATTTTCATTGAGTTCATGTGGAACCCTCTAATCCAAATTTTCACTTTACCGATTTCAACTAGGTGAGTCACTATCATCTCCTTGGTAACACAAAAAAAAAACAACGATAACTCACAGGCACTTTGAGATGGATCTTACTCGACGGAGCCTTTCAGTTTGTTATTATCCACCTTTGTTTCTGGTCGACCTCGTTATTCATTTATGAGGTGAAAATTACCAGAACGAAATTTTGCAAACCAATTTGATACTGTCTATTGCCTAATAACATAAGAATGAAATGCTCCATTAATATTCCGAGCTGTTTGTAATGTTGCATTTCCAAGTCAGAACTCATATTTCAAAACTATACAAATTTCCGACTTATCCATCTCTAAATAGAAATAGCACAAAAGTGGCTTATAAATAATTTATAAAGCACAAAATGAGCTAGAATAAAGAAATATGTGTGTCAGCTTTCTAACAAAATATAAAAATTGTCAAAATATCACGCAAAATGAGCAGCTACCAAATTTTACCATATACCTTACTACAAATTTCATTCTTCACGACCTATTATTCACATTTCTTTCTGTAGTTGTTGAGTTAATATAATTATTTCAGTAATTGCAATCGCAACAATGTCTACTTCCTGGAGCGTTGAGGTTTCCATATTTATTTCAGTGGCAAGTAAGATATTGCTGTGACTGAACAGTTTTACTGAAGAGAGGGATTTATTTTATGAAATAGCACTAGTAAATATCGTATTTGACTATAAACAGACGAAAGTATCGTTTTTCATTTTAACTTGCAATGATTTCCACAAAGCGGAGAACTTGCGATGTTGTTAAACTAAATATGCCACTTTCTTACATGAGCTCAAATACATCCAATCTCAAATTAGAATCAAATCCTTCTGTATTCGATAAATAACGTAACAGTTTCGGTAGATAATGTCTTTCATCTATGGCTTTTCAGTACAAGACAATGTTTTCGTATTTGGATGGTAGAATTAATCCGGTGCCCTCTCTTACACTCTTATATCGGCCTTGAGGGGTTTCAACAGAGCCTCGGTTTCAGGGCACCTTTTTTGCTCTTTCTTAACAGCATCGGATGTCCTATAAAGCATTAAACTGCTATTCACTCTTCATTAAAATACTTGACTACTATGAGGAATATTTCATCTAATTATTCTACATTTGTTTAGATCTGAAAAGTTTTCTGAAAGCAACGAATAATATTTTGCTCTGAGTTGTTATTATTTCCTTGATTGCAGAATATCGTCATACAATATACACTTATTAAGAATTGCTAGGAGATTTCCTATTCATTACTTAGGTTTTTCGTTCAGAACATGACACTGAAAAAGTATTCTTTTTCTTTTAAAATGGGTATGTAGTTAGAAGTTTATTTCCCAACTACATGTTTGTTCAGTCTCATTGCGTGGCATTTTGGACTAATGGCTTCTGCTATAACCTCGGGCAGGCAGAAGCTTTGTGTTTTTGTAAACAGAAACTTAAAGAAGCCTGTCGAATATATGTGTGTGATTGTGTGTGTGCGTGCACGTGCTTGTGTGTGAGCGTGTGTGTGCGTGCGCGCGCGCGTGTGTGAGTGTGTGTGTGTGTGTATGTGTGTCTAGCACTTGTAAACCTGTGTCAGTGTATTTGTTCCCGCAACATAGTGGTTCGATAAAACAGTCCGATGGAATAAGTACAGGGCTTAAAGAAATAATAAGCGTTGTGGTCGATTCTTTCAACTAAAATCCTTCAAAACGGTGCCGCAGCAAGGCTGCAGTCTAATGCCTGAAACAAGCAAAAGATAAAACGTGAAATATGTGTATGTGAGTATGTGTTTGTGTGTATGTGTGAGAGAGAGAGAGAGAGAGAGAGAGAGAGAGAGAGAGAGAGAGTCAGTGTATGTGTGAGCGTATGTGTGAGAGTGACAGTGTTTTTTTATGCACAAGTTGTATATTTTTTTACAAAGTAAGGTTAGTATAATTGAATTTTGAGAATATCATAGTAACTGTGGTGTCTCTATTGTAATCGTTCTAGTTATTCTTTATTTGAAATTTTAAACTGCTGTTTTGACACAGTAGAGTATTTCGCTCTATTGTGAATTTCTTTGTGGATAATGAATAGAAATTTATTCAGGTAGTGGATGACTCGGTTTGGCAGATTAGCAACCGCTGGATTAATCACAGCAAGGTCACTTACCAATTCTTTTGAATGAAGACAGATGTAGAAGAATTAGTGTACCGACAAAGCTATCTCGTGTTGTTTTGTATAGATTTCATCAGATAATAAACTCTTGTTTTCATTCTATTTCCTTTTGTGATTTCCAGTGCATTTTAAGCGTAACATCCACCTTAACCCTTGGTCTACAGAGAAAATATATGTCACTTAGTACCAACTGGGTCCGATGGACCCAATATTTTCCTTTTAATTAAATTTTATTCAAACTACCACTATTCCTTAGCTACATTATACATGCTATCAGGTGAATGATGAATTACTGTTTTCTCAAAAATTTCAATTTAAAAAATACAGCTTACAACATATATTTTGAATCTTCAAAATTTCAAAAAATACAGAATAACATGGCAGTGAATGCAGCCATGTAGATTTGCATTTTCCAAGCATAATAAGATTCCCTGTCGCATATTTAATTCTATATTACCCTAGTTTCGGAGGAATATTTACCCGGAATGAGCAGCGCAATCTGAATGAAACTTATTGTTCATTAACTGTCATGCAAGAACTTGGAACATATCCATCTTGCAAATTCTGATTTGACATTTCAAATACTTCTCTTATGGGCTCCAATTTATCATCACTTTTCTTTTTTTCTTCTTACACTAGCATCATCAAAACGCAATACTTGTAAATTCTGTAAATACTTGTAAATCTTCCCCGGCTCATAATTTTGTTGAATATTGGGCGGCCATCTTCTTGACTCCATAACAGTGTAACATTTTCATGTTAAGATTTATAAACACCTATAAGAATAATCAATGCAATAAATTTCTTTAGTTCAGAGTGATCAATTTCCTTCCATTTATCTTTTTTAAACAACCTCACATTCAACATTTGTCCATTTACTAATTACTTCAAGAAGATTCTGTCGCATAAAGATAGAAAAACATGTTTTAGCAAAACGGGGTGGTCTACATTCTTGGCGCACAATAGTGCAAGATGAAATTCTGGCTGCCACTTGAGTAAGAGGATAAGAATGCACAACTTCTTGTCTGTCTCTAGAAGCATATTGCTCAATAATATCTGGGTGACTTGCCGATACTTGTTTTTGAGAATTACCATCATCTGACGACAGAGAACCTAAATTGTCCAGTACACAATCACTTTGACCATCATCTTCATAGCAACAGAAGGAATCATTACTTTCTTCGTGCCATTCTTCATCTAATTCCAATGAACTTTTCGATATTTGGTCTTCACTCAAGTTTTCACGTCTAGGCATATTGGAAAGCACACTTGAACTATATGAAACATGATAGCAGAGTCAAGGCAGATATTGCTCTCCGACATATTTATACTCTCCTGAAAGATTATGCAATATATTGTAAGAATTGCGTCATCACATAGAAATATTGCATCACCCTATTACCTAGCAGAATAAAGGTGATGCAATATCACACAAATTTACAGTAATATTTTCATAATTTTTCCTATTTTACGTAAAATTCAGCACATAAATTGAATACAATTTTATCTATTTTATATCTGATAAATATCTAGGAAAATAATATTTGATACTTCTTTTATTCTGTTCAGAATGACAAGAGTGTTGTCTGAATTTAAATCGAGGATTCAATTGACCAATACGGTAATTAATGTATTATGTGAAATATTCTAGCTTTTATAAACATACGGAAAATTTCCCTTTTGACAAATAAAAGTGAGTCAAGAAAAAATATGAGTCACGAGAAATCAGCAGAATCAAGTAATATTAACATTAGGAAAAAGCACCTGAAAAAGCTACAATGAGTCCATTGGACCCATTGGTAGGCATAAGCTTAATAATATTGAAATATTAACCGCCGAATGTAACTAGATGGAATTCACCTTTGATCAAAATCCAATCGGCTATAAACGCCACAGCATTTCTATATTTAAGAAGCAGCCTGTTTGACTACTACAACTGCTGCTACTGCCACTTCTGTCGCTACTGGTGCGGTGGCGGCTGCTGTTTTTGTCGCTGTAGTGCTATAAGTAACCTGGCATATAATCATTATTTCAGGAAAAATAGTCATTATGTTCTGAGATATTTACATTGAAAATAGTATTTAATGAATAAGAAAGAACATTTGGTGTCACGCTTTTCTCTGCTAAATATTCCTCGTAAATAAAACTGGTCCAATGAGCTGCACTAGAAATTATATGTAATTATTAACAACTACTATGGAAGATAAATGTAAAGTATATTGGAGTTTTGGTTACAAATATTTATGACAACTAATTTAATTTTAAACCGGTATCTGTGAATATATACACTCCATGGACGATCACTCCAGGAATGATAAATTAAATTTGGCTTGTAATACTGAAACATCGATAGGAGAAAATATAGATATTTTAGTAGTTCTATCGACTAAACAATAAATAAATAAGGAAAGGAAACCAAAAATGTAGCAAAGACGTAACGAAGGATTCAATGTGAGAAGCTTTAATTATCGCAGGTAAATTACACAGGTGCATGTAAATAGAAATCCCAGTAAGCAAGAATCTGTTATCAATTTGAAATATAAAAGCAACATATGAGATGAAACTTATAGATTACTGATATTTTAAGGTAGTGCAGTTAACAATTCTGTGTCATTTACTTTCGATACTGTTGTTGAGAGTGACGATTCCCTCTACATCACAATTGATTTAGATACAAGAGAAGCACAAGTAAACCGTGTTGAATTCATGAAGACGTATCGTTATATAACATGTAACATGTCGTCATTGTAGTGGTTGTTGTTACGGCCTTTATCGTTTCCGCTGTAGATTTTTCTTTACATTTTCTTCTTTTTTGTTTTTGCTTTGCAGCATTTAAATTAACCGACAATGGAAATAATACTAATTATTGCTGGCCAGTTTCCTTCATTTATGTCATAGAACTGTATACATGCATACATACATACATACATACATACATATATATATATATATATATATATATATATATATATGTGTGTGTGTGTGTGTGTGTGTGTGTGTGTGTGTGTGTGTGTGTGTGTGTATGTGAGTAAGTAATGTTCGTGTAATATTCTGTGTAAGCCTAGTGCATTATCCGTTAGACTCTATTGCCAAACTGCTAACTTACGTGTAAAGACACCAATATCGGTGTGACACACTCACACAAATACATATTTATATATACATACTTACATACATACATACATACATACATATATATATGTATGTGTGTATGTGTGTTTGTTTGTGTGTGTGTGTGTGTGTTTGTTTGTGTGTGTGTGTGTGTGTGTGTGTGTGTGTGTATGTATAAATATATATTTGTGTGAGTGTGTCACATCGATATTGGTGTCTTATATATATATATATATATATATATATATATATATATATCTTGTATCTTATATATATATATATATACATATATATGCATACGCAACAAAACGCACACATAACTCGACACACATATCCACGTCACGCATATACGCATATACACACGCACGCACAAACACACGACGTGCTTCCATACAGCGTTCTGCAACCGAAATTGGCTGACAAGGTTTTACTCGAAACGAGGCGTCGCAGAAAAAGATACTTGCACAAAATATTCTCTGGGCATTTAATTATCTTGCTACGAAGTAGATATTTGAATCTTTCAATAATGCGTCTATAAAGTGAGTCTAGATAAAATTATACCAGGGATATTAAATACTATTGTCGTTAAGACTGACATGTTTTTGTTCGAAGAATTTTGGTCATTAGATGTGTCCCAAATTTATTCTAAGTTTTATTGAAATATATTCAAAAACATTTTCGGTTGACAATAACAGTAAACATGTTTCAATGAAATATATATTTCCCTTCATTTAAGTGTACTTTGGGATTACTGACTTGATTTTATTGTTTTAATTATTGATTATGTCTTAAACGTATATGTCACACCTCCTCAGTGTAATGTAGCAATAAATGTCATGATTTGATATAATAAAAATATATATTTGATTTCATTAGTGTTTTATAAATACATCGGAGGCGTAACATACGACTAAATATTCTCTAATTAAGTAAGGTCACAGGATAACAAACCAGATGCTGATTAATAACTTGGGTCTTAATTTAAAATTATGAAGATTAAATTCAGGGTATTGGCTTTTATACGTGTTCAAAGAACATCATATTCCTAACTTGGTAAAAGGTAGCTATCATTGTCTTTTGATGTAAATTTAGAATGTTTGTTTCAATTAAAAAGAGAGAGGAAGAAAGAAAAAACATACACAGAAAATGCATAGCCACTATTTACAGTTACGCATATATGAACTTTACAGGCGAAAGTAAAGTGACGCATACGTAAAGAAATACGTTATGTAATATATTAATGTAGCTATATATATATGTGTATGTGTGTATGCGTGTGTGTATCTGTACGTATGTGTGTGTATATGTACGTGTGTGTATGTGTGTGTATTCCTAAGGTATATACATGCAGATATACGTGCATTCATATATACATGCACGCACGCATATATACATATTAAATAGCTTATCATTTTCCATTAGTGTGTCAAACTAAATCTACAATTCTGAAAATTTTCTGTTTTAATTTCATTACTCATTTTTTAATTCATTTCTTCCTTCATCGTTAAATTGATACAACCATCATAAATATACACCGCGAAAAATTAGCTAGGCTTTAGTAATTCCTATTTTCATCCAGAACAATAACCAAACACTAAAGTTTACTAGTTTATTAAAAGCAAGGAAGACTAGATTTCTATTAAGTCCTCTTAATGTACAGATGGACAAAATGCCGCTAAGCATTTGTTCAGCGTACTAACTATTCTGACCGCTTGCCGCCTTGTAAATCATTATACATATTAACATCAATTCTCTTTTACAACTCCTACATCGGTAACTTAGCGTTCAAATAAAGTATTAAATATTTTCTTGCTTCCATCATGAAAAATGTCCTAGCCTAGGTAAAAATCAGTGTATGCGCATGGAGTTTTCATATAGTAATCATATCTATCTACTGGGTCTGAAATTTTAGATTTCAATGTGGGATAATTTTAAGTTCCTATCTATGTTTGCTATGTAAACACAACTATAATCTCAATCAGCAAAATAATATAAAAAATTAAACGGTGTTATGTATATTTATTAACTACAGGCCGCTCGTGTGTAAAGCAAGGAAGTAAACACACAAGACATATAGAGACCTTATTTACAAAAACCAAGCACATATATATGTGTATATATATATAATATATATACATATATATATA
>NC_068983.1:126000684-126002149 GCF_001194135.2 Octopus bimaculoides | reverse complement strand
ATAGCCTCGGGCCGACCAATGCCTTGTGAGTGGATTTGGTAGACGGAAACTGAAAGAAGCCTGTCGTATATATGTATATATATATATGTATGTGTGTATGTGTTTGTATGTCTGTGTTTGTCCCCCGAACATCGCTTGACAACCGATGCTGGTGTGTTTACGTCCCCGTAACTTAGCGGTTCGGCAAAAGAGACCGAAAGAATAAGTACTAGGCTTCCAAAGAATAAGTCCTGGGGTCGATTTGCTCGACTAAAGGCGGTGCTCCAGCATGGCCACAGTCAAAAGACTGAAACAAGTAAAAGAGTAAAAGAGTAATATATATGATTTAGAGAAAAACACTTTATCAATCAATTCAATAATGAAAAACGTTATTCATACCATCTAGAAAAACAAATATACCATAAAACCTTATTCTAAAAGTGAATAATGTGCATAAGCAAATAGTAAATAGTATTAAATAGACGACGCGCGTTTCGTAGCCATATTTTCAAATAGATAACAATAATAAAATCAATTCGATTCAAAATCAAATCGATAGAAAATTAATTCAATTTTAAAATATAGTCCCCCTTATATAATAAGCTTAGCTAATTTGTGTATATATATAAACCTTATTCTATATTACTAATTGTTGTAGTCATAGTTTGTAGTAGTAAAATGATCATAAATTAGCACGATATTATATAGGATATATTACATATTTAGAATAAGATTAAAATAAGATGTTTAGAAAATAAAAAAATTCATTAATGAAAATAGATTAAATTTAGCTTAATATATGTATATTATGTATTTTACGTATTTTAGTTTTAAATTATTTAGATTTTTAAATTTTCCAGTAAATGGTATACTATTCTCACAGCTAAAACATATTTTGTCATGCTAACAGCTTAAATACATATTTGTATCTATTCATTCTATAATTTTTATTTACGCCATATTTCCACGCGATATATTTCTTATAAACGCTAAGTTCTACGTATTACGTTTAAAATTTTAGTTTAACAGAAATTTTTCGATAAGGTAAGTTATGGTTTTATTTTAAGTAATTTTGTTAAATGTTTTTCGATTATTTATTGTTAAAACACGTATTTTTCTACATTTATTTGATAATTATTATACGTTAAGATGCGTAAATTGATTTTATTATTATTATTATTATTATTATTATTTTTATTATTATTATCATTATTATTATTTTTATTATTATTATCATTATTATTATTATCATTATTATTATTATTATTATTATTATTATTATTATTATTATTATTATTATTATTATTATAGACATGAAGAGTGACTATATCTTTAAATTGACTTGAAATTTTAGATCGATTTCATTTTGAATCGAATTTATTTTATTATTGTTATCTATTTGAACATATAGCCACGAAACGCGCGTAGTCTATTTAATACTATTTACTATTTGCTTATGTACTTTTTTTTATTTTCAGAATAAGGT
>NC_068983.1:125996563-126000573 GCF_001194135.2 Octopus bimaculoides | reverse complement strand
GGTACATGACGTGGCAAAAGAACAAGGACAAAAATGGTAAACAAGGTGCAACAAACAAGCAGGCCACATAGAAACATCCCCTTCATCAGCTGCCACCATTAAAACTCCGGCGTTTCGAAGAATTAAGGCAGTACGCATCGTTAAAATGGTTCTTCCCACGAACACAAATTAAATTGTTTTCATGGTGGGTAGTGGCGGACGGAAAACGAAACGGTGAAATAAACAAACAAAAGGCTGTACAGCCAGACGTGAAGTGTGTATGTCTCGAACGCTGTGAAGCACGTACAGGAGGGGCAAAGAAGTACGTGCGAGCTTAGTGATTCCAAGAACGGAAGGAAATAGCAGCCGCACACACGTGACCAAGGCTGTATGGAAAGAGTAGCAGAGGGAAAGGAGGGGAGGAAGTAGAATAAAAGTGAGCAACGAGAGGTAGAGAGAGAGAGAGGGAGATAGTAGCAGTAACGGTGAGAGGCGAAGGACGAGTAACAAGAGATAGAGATAGAGAGAGAGAGAGATAAAGAGAGAGAAGTAGTGACAGGTAGAGGCGAAGAACAGTAGAGGGAAGAATGAGAGGGGGAGATAGAAATAGAGAGAGTCGCGTTAGAAAAATAGTTAAAAACTTACTGTATAAAGGTAATGCACACACATTCACCCATGCACACATACATATGTGTGTGTGTTTGTGTATTATATGTGTGTCCTCACCAGTAAAACATAAGCCGGTTGAAAGCAAGCAGTCAAATCAAACAAAAGGATTTTGTGGTTATCGTCACTGTCTACAATTTTGTTCCAATTGATTCCAAATTTGGCATATCGATTATGTTTTGAAAACTAATTATGAAAATGAAATTTAGTTTTCCTATAAATTCATAACTAAAAAGTTATTCACCTTTAAATGTTGCGAAATTTGAGTATTTTACCCAATCAGAAGCGAGTATTTTACACATCACCGTAAAGTTTTGTTAGTATAGTTAAGTAAAGCACCACGTGTTCCATAGCTGAGTGCGAAGGTCTCTATTTCCATAGTAAACGAAGATGCTGCACATACGCGCAACGAGTGTAATCAACAAATTCTGAGTACATCGGGCATATTTAAAGCGCCAGTGGGGGACACACTATTCCATGGTTCACTCTTATCTTTGTGAGTTTATGTGGAGAAGGAAATATAAGAAAGATAATTTATTTTACAATATCCTAGAGTGTATTTCAAACTTTGGTTCTTGTATTTTTTAAGTAATTATTGTGTTTTAAGCAATATTTAACTGTTATTTCTAGCAACACCTGTTGGTTTGCTCGTAGCTTTGAAATATTTAATTTGCTCACGAATCTTTTAAAGTTTTTCACCGTTCTCCCCGCTTACTTTCCTCGTGTATATTTTAATATTTTAACTGTTATTTTTAGCAACTCCTGTTGGTTTCATCGTAGCTTTTAAATTGTTTTATTCTTTTATTTGTTTTAGTCGAGCAAATCAAACCGAGAACTTATTTTTTGTAAGTCTAGTACTTATTCTATCCGGAAGTAAACACACCAGCATCTGCTGTCAAGTGATGTTGGGGAGACAGACACAGACACTCAAACATATACATATATATATATATATATATATATATATATATATATATATATATATATATATATATATATATATATACGACGGGTTTCTTTCAGTTTCCGTCTACCAAATTCACTCACATGGTCGGCCCGAGGGTAGAGTAGAAGGCACCTGCCCAAGTTGCCATGCAATGGGATTGAATCGGGAACCATGTGGTTGGTAAGTAAGCTACCTACCACACAACCACTCTTGCGCCTATTGGCACCTCCGACGAGACCCGAATCAGCAATACCCCGCTTAATTCTACCACCATGAGGATATATTAGGAGGCCAACGCATTATCCATTAATTTACTCTAGAATCTTTTAATGTTTTCACTGTTTACTTATCTAGTTTCATGTTTTGACATTCCGGTTTCTCCCCCCACCCCAACTGACAGATGATGAAAGAAGCAGCGAACGCGTTGTATTCTGATTGGCTGAAAAATTATCTAATTTTGAACATATATAACGTTTTCTCAAAATTGTTCTGGAATTCATGAAAAAACAATTCAGATTCGGCATCAAAGATTACATTGATATGATGTGTTAAAAATCTTTTTTAAGGATTTCGTCATGTAGTGACGATAACCACAAAGATCCAAACAAAATAAAATACTCTCTCACTCCTTCCCTGTATATGTTTGTGTGCATGTCTGTGCATGAGTGTGCGCCTGTGTGTGTCTGTGTGTGCCTGTGTATCAGTGATTGTATCTGTGTGATTCTGTGCGTGCGTGTATACTTGCGCGTCTCCCCCTCCTTTTATGCTCATAATAAGAAGAGTATCATAGCGCGCGCGTGTATGTGCGCATTTCTTTGTGTGTATCTAACTATGCATATATTGTGCGGAACAGAGTAGATTGCTGAACAACTGAAATACGTTTTAATATTTCAAAGAATCACTGACGCTGAATTAAGAAATGTTATATAATTTTTTGATACTCATGCATGGAAAAAATGAAAAGGATAATTTTTGGTGGATACTTTTACGTTTTGTTGACAACTTATCAGTATAAAACAAAGCTGGCTGTCCTCTCCAATCGGTAGCAGAGATCTACTGTATGTAGAACATTAATGAATTAGTTAAGTAGTACGTACATATGTGTATGTATGTATGTATGTATGTATGTATGTTATCCGTTTCTTAAAATGATAAATTTGGTGGTTTTGAGGTGTCGGGTGATGCCCGTGATGGTGCTTGGCTTTTACAAGCCCTTATCCTCACCATCACCCGTGGTAATACAGCGAACGTGCTGTTTTTTTATTGAGTAGGTTCAATTGAACCTCGTGGTGTGAGATCAATCGAATCATTTGGTGCTGTATTGATGCCTTTTTTTTTGTTTTCTTTCTCCTGTTTTTGCTTTTTATGTCTTTGCCTCCTTTTTGTAAAATATATTCCTCTTCATACTTTGAGTAGAAATCTGCAACTTAGCTGACAAATATATACCTTTTTATTCAGTCACAAAGAGATATGTCTGTGTGCGTGCGTGCGTGTTTGTGTGTAATGTATATTTCTTTCAATGTATGTATGTATGTATGCTTGTGATTATATTTTAGGTGTCATTGTATTGCATACTGAGCAATATTCTACTTGGTAGAAGGCGGCCAGCTGCCAGAAACGTTAACACGCCGGACGAAATGCTTAGCGGTATTTCGTCTATCTGTACGTTCCGTGTTCAAATTCCGCTGTGGTCGACTGTGCCTTTCATCTTTTCGGAGTCGATAAATTAAGTACCAGTTGAGTACTGGGATCGATCTTATTGACTGATACCTCCCCCAAAATTTAGGGCCTTCTGCTTAGAGTAGAAAAGAATATTGCATTTGGTAGGTTTGCTTATACATAAATATCAAATATATATTATCTTCGTTACCGACTGACATAATTAGCATATCTTTCCTACTATAGAAGCTAGATCTGCAATTAGTAATTCCTCAAAAAGTTGTATTCATTAAAATCAGAGCAAAAGAAAATAGTTGTAGAGCAAGTAAAGAGAGCGAGCTATAAAGCGAAACGAGTACGACCACTTAAACGTATTAAATTATGTTTGTTTAAATTGTATTTTTTTCTGTTTTCTGATAGCAAAGATCAAGTTACCCAACTCATGAAATTTAAAACATAAAGCCGCCTATATTCCACTAATAAAGAAGATTGTTTTTAATTATTTCGTGACTTTGTGGTTTATAGTACCAGACGTTACAATTTTCCTAATATTTTATATTGTTAATCACGTCTGCCGATAAAAACAATATCGTAATAAACGAAATTCCTGCTTCCAAAGTAAGAAAGAACTTCATTTCCATAATTAATTTGTACGATTGTGGTGTGTTATTAATAATCAAGAACACACTATGATTGATTCAAGTTCATGCAAAGGATATGAATATATATTATATATATATATATATATATATATATATAT
>NC_068983.1:125994940-125995978 GCF_001194135.2 Octopus bimaculoides | reverse complement strand
ATATATATATATATATATATATATATACAAACCTATTGATGTTCATATTCTCAGTGCTGTCATGTAATCATATTATACGCTTCTGTGTGAAGGTATAAATTTCTTGTGAATACAATATTTATATGTACAATAATTTGGAAGAAGTAATTGACTGGAGAACAGTGAATAACAATATATTCAGTGATCAGTAATGCCTCTTTATATCCTGCTACTTGTAATATTCATACTTACATGTTTACTGGTAAACACACTAGCGGAGCGTAACGGCAGAGTTGCTGTTTCCCTGCACGATTCATTTATAGCAGATACAGATATCTCATTCTCCAATAGTTACAGTGAATTAGTATCTGCACATAATAAAACAAACGACTTAGTGACAATTGGGCTCTACAGGCCACCTGAAGTGCAACTACAGTGCTTCGATAAATGCCACAAGAAAGCCAAGTCTTTCATCAACCAATGGAAAATTGGTAGCATTTTAATGATGGGTGATTTCAGTCTCCCTTTTATTGACTGGACTACAAATACGCTGAAAACAGGTGTGTGCATTTCAACCCCAGAGAAAGCAACAATGGAATCATTGTTCATATTCATAGACGAATTCCCTGCCTCAACTCGTGCTCGGGCTAACGAAATTCAACAAAAACACCCTGAACTTAGTATTAAGTAAACATACAAACACTATCCATGATATTGCAGTGGAGAAAACTCTTTTTTCAGACCAGGATATTGTTCTTTATAGCCTGAGATTTCAGTAGCCTAGAGAAAAACCTGAATATCACACACCATGGTTATGAATAGTTAGTATGTAATATACCTCTTTAAAATTCCAAACACACTCCATCAGTCGATCATTGGCTAATAGAGTATCGCATTCATTCACGGTACAACTTACTGTAATTTCATAAAGCAGCCCATTCTGAAAGAGTAGCCTTCTCAACTATTCTGCCATACAGCACCTACATCATTTACACACACACGTACGTGCGCGTGTATACATATATGACAGTGTGTGCGTGTATGTATATATATATATAT
>NC_068983.1:125991993-125994700 GCF_001194135.2 Octopus bimaculoides | reverse complement strand
TAAATACAATATATAAATAAATATTACGGAGATGTAGTTGCATAGCAAGTGACCGAATCTGAGTTTGTGTGCTGAAACGAAAGGTGTTTATAATCTATTCAAAAACATGCAAAAACGGCTAGATTCACTTCAACATTTAAATTTAATTTGTCTGTGAACAGGTCACGGTTTCAAAACGACGAAAATATTTTGACAAATTAAATTTAAATCTAAAGGTTTTTGTGTGTTTAAAAAATGGCTTATAAACACCTTCAACGCTGCAATTGTTTACAAATAAATATATATGTATGTGTGTATGTGTGTGTGTGTGTGTTGTGTTGTGTTCGGGCCCGCGTGTGTGAGTATCATATTGTTTTAAAAATGCCTACGTGCACACATTCATACTTATAAATATACAAACAATATGAATAAAAAATTTCGACTTATTGAAATTATCTTCCTCTTGTGAGAAGATAAACATACATTTAACGGCAACTTCTACCTACTCCGAATGAGAAACTTCTTCAAAAAGAAATAACAATCTGCATTAACTTATCTTCAAGTAAAAACCCTCATTTATTTTCTGTTTCAATTTCTAATGAGATTGTGATTGATAACACCTTCCTCAACGGGAGTCATATGTCAGCTAAGCTACGTCTTCGGCAGTTAGCACACATAGTTTCAACATTCGCAAAAATAGTAGAGACCATACATCTGAGTTGTAAAATTGAATAACAAATGAAATCAAGAAAACAAATTCAAATGAGCAGCAGCAGCAGCAGCAGCAGCATCAAAGATGAAAACAGTAATATATTATATGCATGTACGCGTGTGTGTGTGTGTGTGTGTGTGTGTGTGTGTGTGTGCTTGGTTTTGATATTGTAGAATTTCACGCATTTTACGTATCGGAATAGGAGTGGAATTGTCGCAAGTCAGATCAATTTTATCTCTGTTTTTGGAGCGATTCCCTAGAGCTTCTCAAACTTCATTTAAAAAATAATGAATATTCCGAACTAGAAATCGATATACTTAAACAGTGGAAGCATCTAGACGATTAAATCTGTCTGATAGCAAAACCATAGCCTCTCAAACAACATTTTCCCCATCCTATATCATCGATTCTCAAATGAAAGCAATAGATTTTAAAATGAAAGCATAAAATGTGAGCTATCTCTGAGAATTATATATAATTCTTTTTCCAATGATCTGCACTTACGGAATGAAAAACAAATGATTATTTAAGCTGTAGAAATTTGTAAGAAATGTTTATCCGTAACATTCAAAATATGTTTTTAATGTAAACAGTTTGGTGTATGTCATTCACACCTTTTTTGTTGATGACTTTCAGAAGAAAATAATATGGCTGAAACCTACATCTGTCACTAGAGTTTACGATTTGTATATTTTGAAAGGAAAACAATATATAAGAGAAATAGTGTACATTAAAATACAAATTAGCAAGTGCGGCCGTATATCATAGTAGATAAATATAAAGACTACATATTAGAGAATTAAATATGCTGTCTGTAGATTAATAATATACGGCCATTTCGAATAACAAACTATATGGTTTTGCCCTGTATGCATATGTGTTTACCTCTATTCTGTTGTGACAACACCAACTGCCGCATCTACAAAAGTACTCAAACATTAACCTAGATAGATGGAAACTATTCAAGACACTATTCAGCAGAGAACCTGGTACCTTTCTCTTTTTTTTCAGTTTTGCATCCCTGAAAATGGGTTCTACTTTTATAGTGCGCAGACCTTTTTTTGAATTCTATCGCAATCACCTGCTAATTGAACGAGATGCACCTGATGATTGACACATGATCGAAACACCCTTAGGCCATGCTGCGACATAAAGTTTCTATTTGTCCGACATTTTCCTTTAACACTCAGAGCAACACAATGAAGTATAGAACATCATAATGACGATGCAATGCACTGTGCAGTGTGATGTGTGTGCCAGCTCACCACCTTAATTTGTATTAATCTGTAACACTATAACTTTATGTTAGATAGATCAAATTTCTAACATCAGAAAAGTATTGTTTCATGGCAGAAACCACAAGACGCTGATTTAAACGGTTGCAAAATTTTATGCTATGTTGCTAATCCAGGTTCTCATTTCAAATTCCACTTAAAAATAAATATACAACAAATAATAATTGTATATAGACGTATACTGAATCAAATTATCAACTGTTGGGTTCTGAACAATAATCATTACATATGTATAATTACATCCGAAATATAATTTACTGCTTTCAAGGAATTAGTCAACTGATTTGGAAGATAAATATCTCGGCAATAATTTGCGAGAATACTTATTCATGTACGTTTTTGCTTTCATTAATTACCACTTAATGCAATTATTTGAGCCAGTAATAATTAGATTATACGCCATTGAGTTACATTATAACTAAATTAAGCAAAAGACTGCAAAAACTGCATGGATTATTAATGAAGATTGCATTAGTTCGTGAATAACTTTATGCAACTGTCCCCGAAAGAATGACACAAAATGTTTTCTTCCAGCTCATTTGAACTCAAGACGCAGATGAAAACGAACAAACACCGGAATACATACAAAATAACGATATTATATGAACATTTATCACACCAGCTTTAATAACTTTCCAATGTTATTCACATTTTTCCATTGTAAATATACGTGTGTGTGTCTTATTTATATATATATATGTATATATATATATATATATAT
>NC_068983.1:125987723-125988973 GCF_001194135.2 Octopus bimaculoides | reverse complement strand
GTTCGTCCACCAGAGACCGAATGGTGGCTTTGTTGCCCTGTTGCGCCTCCGCCACCCGGGCCTCTCACGCGGCTCCAACACCTTCGTTTCTTAGAGCACGCATCCTAGCCCTGACAACGCACCCTTCGTGTTTGGCGTTGAAGTGTTGGTCTAGGGCCAACCTCGCCGCCAAAACGTCGGATGCGATGCCATTTCTAATTGCCTTTTCTAGCTTCTTAACTAGCTCCCCCTCTACTCTGTTTCTGTCTATGGCTAGTGCGTTGCTATACCTAACCGCTTCTGCTTTTATTGCTCTCTTGAGGGCAAACCACCATTTGTTATTGATGATGGCTCCCGTCAAGGCCCTCTTTACTAACGTGCTAATCCGGTCTCTGAAAACCAGTCTCGACACTATATGTTGATATAACTTATTTTATCCTTAAACCAATCCTTAATTCCCCTACACACTATCTACCTTTCTTTCTATTTATTTGCGTTTCTTTCCTTTTACCACTTTACAGCCACCTAAGCTACCATTCTGTTATTGAACGTTGTTATCTTCGCGTCTTTGTTCTGCATGTTTAGAATATCAGTACTTTAACCCACATGGATTTAGGCAGGTTTGCACCTATATATCTACAACATCGGCAAGTTGAATTTAGACTTCTAGGCTTCTTTTTTCTCCTCTCTCTTCATCTCCTTATTCCTTTAATCCTGTCCTTTATATCATCTATTCATTAATCTCATTTTCCCTATTTGTCTCCGATGACAGAATATCCCATACACTGGGTTTTCCCAGAAACTGCTGTAAGTCTTTGAATTTTTCCAATACTAATAATGTGTATGACATGAGATGTATTCCTTGCCTTAACGTTTGTTGTACTGTTTGTTGTTCTGGCTGGTCACACAGTGACCATAGATTTTGCACATATAAAGCACTTAGCTACGATTCCTAAGACTCACTGGCTGGAGACATCAGGTCAATGTGTCTGACGACTCACCTATACAGCAAAACGAAGGAGCGCACCGGCTGGTCATAACAAATAAGCTTCTACATATTTGAGGTCTAATATTTGAAAGTGTGCTTCTTCTCGAGTATACGAACTATTGCCCGATATATATCTATATCCATACTCTCCATCCATCCATCACTTATCTATCTATCTATCTATGTATTTATCTATCTATCTAACTAAATAACTGTCTGTCATTCTCACTATCTATGTATTTATCTCTCTCACCCGTATATATATATATATATATATATATAT
>NC_068983.1:125972048-125987557 GCF_001194135.2 Octopus bimaculoides | reverse complement strand
TATATATATATATATATATATATATTAAATATGATTAAATTGAAATATAATTAAATTATTTTATATTTACGGCATACTTCATAACATATTGGAAGTGATTGAAACACATTTTCATCGTTTTGTATATTTATCTTGATTATTTGCTATGTCTATAATCATGTTGCTTTAGATATAACAAAAAGTATTTAGTTTGGCTTTTAAAAAAAGAAGAAAATTGTATTTTATCGACTAATTGAATGTATTTGTTTATACCAGACATTTCAGCCACTTCTACAAGTATCTTATTGTTATATTTAGGGCATCATTACTGATTGTTTCAGATTTTATGTATTCGGCAGTAAACAATCATAATTTTATATATATATATGTATTTTTCTCTTAATAGGTTCTTAGAAGCATATTTCGGAGTGGATAACAAATTTTATTAATGACTGATATCTATATAGATGGATAAGAAATGCAGTTTCATATCAATAAGTGGCTTTTATCAATAGAACATAAATCGGGACAAATTATCTTTATTAATGGCTAATCGTTATTCGAGTGAGTTTCAGTTGCAATAAATCTTTCATGTTATTAAGAGCGGAAAGTAAATTTCCAATTTAAATATCTGAATAGATGTGCATAGACATTTCATCTAACATCGGTTATCAGTAATGAATTATCCATCTTGTTCACCACATCACGGGAATATAAAGAGCTAAAAGCTACTTGACAAAGCACAACGCTTTATATATTTGATAATTACGATCGATTTGTAACATTTTATTCTAATCACATTAAATTTCCGTTGTCAAGTATGGAATTAATCGATAACTTTATTACTATTTGACTTCAAATATAAGGTACTGAAATGTAGTTTATTTTTTTTATTTATGTATGTCACGATTAATATGCAAATACAAATTTTAAACATATGATTTAATTAATTGATCATACAGATTTAATGTCAAGCAAACTCATGCAGATGCAGTAACATAAAACAGACATTTTACTCCAATTTCGTAAACTTTAAATACACTTACTATGCCCGACCAAACAAACATATACTGGCATTGTTATATATTGTTTCATGTAACTATTTTCGGCCATTGTGTAGTGGCCATGCTGAGAGGTTAACGGTAGGGGTTCACACGATCTAATCGACGCAGGTACTACTTTCAGTCTTTTATTTATTATATTTGTATGAATATATTCCGTCTCACTAGCTTACTCCTTTTAAAAGAGAGTCAGCATTGATGTAGGCACAACCACAATGAATGACAAGCACCATAAACAATGAAACAAAGTCAGATACAAAAATTTAACAATACATTTGAAGTTCATACAATACCCCACAGGACCAGAGGATTGATTATAGAAGCTATGATCATAACACATCGCAAATTTACAATTTACATACAAACTTTGTGGATAGGAATAAAAGAACAAAGGAATGTAATGCTTTAATGGTAAATTTCTGGCACGAATATCCATATTAATACAAGCCGCTCATAATCCAAAGGTTAAAATAGAGGTGAACAACATACCACATCCAACCACTAAGGCTGCGACAGCCAGGAGAAGTTGATTTCAACAATAAATTCAAGGGGCTCATACAAGGATTTAAAAGACAGGATTTTTTTAATGAGAACATATACTAGTCGTCAACGATTTTGAATTTGAATGACACAAGTTGATAGATTATTCCCGTAAGGTGAGCTAAGATTGGTCGAGGAAGGTCACGCAGTGTCGTGGCTTGATGCTGGTATATGGGTAACAGTTAGTTGGAAATTACCGCATAGCGAACAGGAAATTAACCACGTGGAGGATAGGAAATAGAGCACATGTCGATTAAAAATATGTCAGGTTGCTGAGGAGTACATTTTCATTGCACATTTTATGTAGTGTTCTCACTACATGAATAAATGAAGTTTTTTTACGAAACGTACGTACTGCTATAACCTATTGAATTTTTGTTGCTTTTCTTCACATTTTATTCACCAAATCTCTTGATTTTGTTTTTGGTTTTTACCCTACCAAATTCTGGTGCCTCAAACATTTTAAGTACCACATTTAATCTTTTGATTAAATCTATATTATTATATATATATATATCTGTGTGTGTGTGTGTGTGTGAGTGTGTGTGTGTGTATGTGTGTGTGCGTGTGCGTGTGTGTGTGTGTGTGCGTGTGTGGGGGGATTGATGTGTGTATGTGTAGAAGCACACATACAAAATATATGAATATAAACATATATTTATATTAAAGTATTTCATTTAAATTTTAAATTACATAACTAATCAGTATCGAAAAGATTCATGCGTATCACTCTTCATATTATTGACCTCATATGAGGTGAAATTGCTTATAAAATATCTTATTACATCATTTTACGTACATTTCTTCATGAACGAGTTAAAATTATGTATATAATATAAATCATATAATTACCTATTATTGTCAAGTCTTCTGCGTTACATAAATTCTTATGAATTATTACTAGAATAGTAAAATTATTACGTTCCTGAAAATAACAAACAGCATTGTTTAGCATCAGAAGGTACATTTTATTTGAGATTCAGTGGTGAAATATCCCTTACGAAGATATCTGTATTGCAACTGATTCATTGTAAATAAGAACCTATTCGACCTAATTCTCCAGCTTAATGTAATCACAGAACGTTATCAGTGACGTATGGTTGTATTGGGTGTACTGCCACACCCAATGCCTCTAAATTTCAAGCAGGAATATAACAAAAGTTTTCCATTAAGATTTGTTATTAAATTAATGAGCAAGATTAACATTTATAATGAATTTGCCATTTTTGACAGGTGTGCAGCTCACACCTAGCACACATGGATTATACGATCTTGATTGTTATCTTTCCGGTGAATGTATCTGCTCAATATTATATATTCACTGACAACGGTATTGAATGCACCTGTACGCATATATGGTTGAAACAAAGTTTAAAACTAGTCATTCTACAACTTTATATCATCTCACTCCAATGGTGTATCTTTATTTTGCATACACACGTGAATCTGTCTATACTTATGTGTGCATTGTGTCTTGTGTGTTAATTAGTTTACATGTGATACACTGCATATGCGTATGTGTCTGTATTTTTGATCGAGTTCGGATTTGTACATACAGGTGCTAAAGTGTGTAATAGAGAGGAGTCAAGCAATATGTTTCCTCATATATCAAATCACGAACTACGTTTCATATTGTAATACATAATGAGTCAAAAAAATTTCGAATAATCAATTCAGTGTGTGCACTAGAAACATCGTTACCTAGTAACCTAAGCTGTTCAATATGAATACGAATTTATATATATGTGTCGCTGTACTTGCGCCCAAAGCATCTCTCACGGTCTTTCTAAAAAATTAATAACAGGATTTAAGATGCACCACCCAAAATCTGACATAGAAAGGCTATATATACAATGTATCGAAGGTTGTTGAAGCCTTACAAAGTTAAAAAAAAAGCTATTACAAAATAACCACCATAGGACTACAGAAATACCTACTTCATAAGCAAGAAAATCTTATAGAAATATCCACGAAATACGAATAAACTCAAACACTGTTTTCAGTCGTTAAGGAAGCTGACAAATACAAAAAAGGAAGTCATCGTACCTAACAACTTTAAAGAAAAAGAAGAAAGGACAAACGCTGTAAAACAACTGAAATCCAAGCTAAAACTGGAGCAGGAACATGTCATGATAAAACGATCGCAAGAAAATCCTCCCCACGGCAAATATTGGGTAAGCTACACAGAATAGAGATAGACAAGGCAAAATCCCAACAATAGCTGAGAAGCTCAGGACTCAAAGCAGAGACTGAAGAATTTTTAATTGCAGCACTCCCCACCAAAAATCACCCAAAAAAACGTAATGAAGTGAAATACAAGTAACTAAAACATATGTGGTGATGGAGAAGAAACAATAAACCATATTGTCTCTTGCTGCCCAGAGGAATATATTCTCAGACACGACAAAGTTGGGACCTACATACACTGGAACCTATGCCAACACAATGGAATAACAGAAGGAAAAAGACGGCATAGGACTACGCCAGGAATGGTCACAGAAAATGAGAAAGTAACCATATTCTGGGATATTCCAATACACACAGGTAGAGAAATTAAGGCCAATAGGACGGATATAGTTGTCAGAGATCACGAAGAAGAAACAATGCTTTCTAACCGATGTATCAATGCCAGCAGATAACAATGTTTCTCTAAAAGAAACTGGGAAACTTTCAAAATATGAAGATCTGGAAATAGAGATAAATAACTCGAATGACGAGCATAAAAACACACAAATTTCTAACATAGTAGGCGTGTTAGGTGTGATAAAAAGAAAAAAAAAAGCTCTAGGACTTACAATTATATATAACATACAGGAAAAAGCACTACTAGACACTGCACACATCGTACGAAAAATACTTTCAATACAATGTAAATAAGTGCACCACAGCAAACCACAGCACATACCCAAGGCGCAGTGAGCTGCGCTCGGTAGTGCAATCAACGAACGTAATAAAAATAAGATTACTGAATAATAATAATAATAATAATAATAATAATAATAATAATAATAATAATAATAATAATAATAATAATTAGAAGTAGAAATATAGGAGAAGAAGAAGAAGAAGAAGAAGAAGAAGAAGAAGAAGAAGAAGAAGAAGAAGAAGAAGAAGAAGAAGAAGAAGAAGAAGAAGAAGAAGAAGAAGAAGAAGAAGAAAAAGAAGAAGAAGAAGAAGGATGATTATGATGATGATGATGATAATGATGATGTATATGCAATTTTGAAATGTGATAGTCGATTAAATTATCCTCAGTTCTCATGTTTTATTGGCTGTGAAAAGGTTAAATGACAAAATTATTTATGAACGTTTTGTCCAGATGAAATATGGTCACGCATTTGTTCTAACACACTGCTGTTACTTAATATCTGCCGTTATATATGCGTGTGCGCGTGTTTGTTTGTTGAGTGCGTGTGATTTTGTTTGTGTGTTTGTGTGTGTGTGTATGTGTGTGTGTATGTGTGTGTGTTGTTATGTGTACGTGTATGTGTGTGTGAGTCTGCGTGTGTGTATGTGTGTATGCGTATATGTGCCTGTGTGTGCTTGTCTATGTGGACAAACACTGGTGTTTATAAAAATAACTACATAGTTCATGCAGTTTGGATTCAGTTTAATCAGAATGGAATGATTGCAGAATCATAATTTTATTTAAAAGTTAAACATCCCGACATCACGTGAAAACAAATATTCGGGAACGTATCGCAACGTGAGCTCATCTATACACAAGCAAATACCCGTTACATTTTTATACATGCAGTATGAAATTTAAGGTAAATCTAAGGAGATATTTATTGAAGATGCAATTTTACTTTTGATTAAGTGTACTTTCCCACTTCTATATATGTGATATTCCATGAGAGGTATATGGAAAATACATTGGTAAATAATATTTCCACCAGATGGATTTTGATATATTTAACTTATATTACCGGAAATATCTGCATGAATTCAAGGTATATCGATTTTAGGCTTATACTTTCAAATGTCTGCAAAATGATGTCGTATTTCTCCAAGAGAAATAGATCACAACTTCTTGATCTATTTATATAGAAACACCTGTGTTCTGTGAGAGACTTATGACTTTACTATTGCTAATATTACTGTCCGTTCACTCCTAGTTAAATTGTGATATTGAGATGCTGCGGCGATATTCACAATATTTGAATATATAAATGTGTGTGCGCGCGTGCGTGTGTACCTTATTTGCGTGAGTGTATACTTGGTTATATGCTGTGAGAGACATATTATAAAATGTTATTTAATAAACTATATATATCTATATGTTCAGCTAAATTTAACAACATTGAGAAAGGTACGTTATGATTATAGATCAGACACCAGTCTTTTGAAATTACTAAAAGTAGAAATGATTCGTCTTCTTGTGCTGTGAATTCTTTTTTGTGTGAATCAGTGCTTGTGTTGGGGACATAAATGGACATGACTGGGGTTTTTTTTTTCCTCAAAACGAAAACAAGAATGCGATAAATTACGAAGCAAGTGATAGAAACCAGGCATTTCGACCTTTTGAGTAAAACACGAATACAGCATTTGTAAACCACCACAATATATCTCATTTTACAGTGAATATTTAATCGCTATAATTAAGTGTAATGTCTAGCTTAATATGCCCCCAAAAATCATGATTGTTTTATTATTTAGATTGTATGAGATATTTATTATGAGACTAGTAGAGTGAAGTTACATATTTTCTTGCAGGCAATACAACTTTTAAAACATTTCTTAAAATATTTTTCCCAATTCATATATTGGCCGTCCTCGTTTAATTTTATTCGGTCATTCCTGTTCGTATCCTAGGTAAAATCTTAAATAGTTTTTAGAAGTATTCATACTTTCGTATCAGATTTAATATTTTTGGAATCATTCCACCAATTTATACATGAATATATTATTGATTAATAGACGATAGCAATTATTCAAAATATGAGTGGATTTGCATAGTGAAAAAGTTATGCATAAAAAAAAAAATACCTTGTTTACTACAAAGATTTTGATCAGTTATTAAAACTGGCCCTGACTGGAGACGAATATATTTTTCTTGATAGTGACTACGTCAATGTCAATTCAGCGTGTTGAAAATATGCACCACATTTCTGATGAAGACAAACGTTTTCATATGTTGATAAATATGCAATTATCAACACATACACACACACTCACACTCACACACAGACACACACGCACACACACACACACACATATATATATACATGTGTTTTACGTATTCATATAGATACTCAAGATTTAAAATCTACTATTTACATTATTCAAAAAGACATGTTTTCATCAAAGAAAAGCCAGAAAAACACCAATACTTTAGATTAGATATTCAGGAAATATTTATTCGAAATTGTTACCTAGAAAATATTTTGTTCTTTTTACAAAAGGATTGTAAAACTTTTTTTAATTATGCTCGAATGAACTAGTATGTACATGACTATGATAACAAAACGAACAATTGTTATTGTAATATAAAAGATTGTTTCATTTTCATTTCATTTAATTCAAATATTCAATGAATGTTTTCAACAATTTCATTAAGAAAATATGATCCGCTCGAGAAAGTATAATTAACCAACAGATGTTGTTTTCATACAAATCACAAGAAACACACACTAACAACAACAAATAAAGGTACAATCGCATGTGCAAATTCCACAAGCTGAAATATACGTGAGTGTTTGCGCGTGTGTGTGTTTATGTGTGTGTGTGTGTGTAGCTCTATGTTGAGAAATGAATTAATCATATACCTCCATCTTCTTACTACCGGACGAGTCGTGTTTTCTGGGTTTCCTGCACTTACCTGTTTATAACGTTATGTATGTGATTCCAGTATACTATTCGAAAATTAATTATTTCACGGTTTCTCTAAAGTTCATAAAATGCTAAGGATGTAAACCAGTGCCTCTCAAACCATCAGATGTGGCGTACCGGCACGTTTTTTTTTTTACCAATGTGCCAGCGACCGGTAATATTTCTTACTTATACTATTTTTTACCGGAAAACAATATATATGAAAAAGTGAAATATCACCTCACTCACGAAAAATAGCCTAACTTTCTTATAAAAGCCAAATGTACCACAAACTCATTAACTTATGAAAAGAGACGAGATGACGAGATACATTTAGTAAAACACGAATATAACTTATGTAAACCACCACAATATATCTCAGTTTACATTGAATATTTAATCGCCATAATTAAGTTTAACGTCTAGCTTAATATGCACCCCCCCCCAAATGGTAATCAATGATAAAAGTTGACAATTTTTTAATATCTTATATTTATTTTGTAAACATATAATACAATATTATATAAGCATTTTATAATGTTTCTTTTCTGGAAACTCGCCGCGTATCAGCAGCTAATGGCTCGTAGACCACCATTTTGCGTAGCACGGATGTAAACGACACACAGTTCTGGTTTGAACGAAGAAAGTTTCCAAAATGAGTAGAGAAATCAGATGGCTTCTTTTTGTACAGATGTAGAACTCCTGTCACGTAGACAGTAGATGCAGTTCAAGTCCCAACGGTAGCCTTTGACCCCCTTCTATCTAAAAAGATTCGTATAAGAGAAAAAGGAACATGGGCATTGACTTGGTACTACTTGCTCATGTGATTCACTATTCAGCGACACATGCAGTATGAAATTAAACAAAGTATAAGATGTTTATTGAGAATGTATCTTTTCATTCTCAATTTTCTGATGATTGCAAAATTGTCAAATACTTGCATCCTTCCAAACTTTTCATTGCCTGATAATTGGGTATTTGTTGACTATTCTTCACTTTCCTTATTTTCGATCTCACACCGGTACATAAACTGAGACCAAATTCCTGGAATACTTACTGTGTCTACCAGTGTGCCAAGTTAGTATTCGTTTTTTTCCGCCATAAAGTTTTAAGTCGTCCATGACTAGCGATCGGTTAACCGCTGCCGCTCAATTTCCCAGATAATATCCTGCTTTAGCATTTCGCAAATCCCCGACAGGGATATTATTATCAGCAAAAGCAAATGTGGTGAGAGGCTATCAATCTACACTATGACTTTCCTGCAGGTGCAGATAGCGTTTTACAGGTTGCCATACTTATTTTTTTATAAACCTTTGTACATTCTTTACCACGCCAAATATTTCCACTCATTTCTCTACCCAGCTTTGAGGTGTTAAAACATGTCTTTTTGTAATCGATCCACGCAATTTCTAGCCCTGTTCCTAGTCTTCTTATGGAGTTCCTCAGTATCATCTTGTCTATACATACTTGATTATTGTGTCTCCCGCGGCTTGCGTTTTCAACCCTTCTACTTATATGGTAATAACCTTTCATTATACAAAAAATTGTACAGTTGGTCAGCAGTTTCAGCATGACTCGTCATTAGTTAGCATGCTACTGGTCTATAGTTTGACAATTCATTACGCTATTACACATGGCTCAAGACTAACGTTGTTCTTCCATGAACAGTTGAAAGTCACTCCAATTCAGAAGTCATTGAAATTAGCATGTAATACTCAAGTGGCATGAAGTAAATACTTTAATCTAATATCCCGGCAATGCATGGGGCCTGGTGTCTCTCGATTTCTCATTTATCTTATTTGTTTCTGTATGATATTGTGCTGTTTTCTTGTCTGATTTACATCTGCCATTTTCTCTTCAATTTTTCCCATCCAATTAACTTCATTATTATGCACCACTGGTCAATATCATATCTCACTCAAAACCGTACAAACTTTTCCGTATTCGGTATGATACCGTTGTCTTGAATCTCTTTCTTTAAACTTGCCAATTAGCATTATCACCATCATCATCATCATCATTATTATTATTATTATTATTTGTATTATTATTATTATCATCATCATCATTTATTGTACTTCGTTTTTGTATCTGGTGTATATCAATTAGTTGGAAATGTAACCAATTGACTAATAATACAGAAGCAATTTTGAACAAGCATGTGTGTTAATAATATTGGCATTATGATTCGCTAGACATAATAAAATTATTATTATTATTATTATTATTTGTAATATTATTCTTTCGTAACACGGTGTAGGTAAAACTGCACTGGAGTCTTTAGTCATTTGTGAAGTCACAAGGATCTCAGACAGATAATACTTTCCTTAAGATGTGCGCTGTGACCAATAAGGCTGCTTTTTGAAGGACATCAATCTCGCATAGGATTTCAAGTTGCCTTAAGAAGTTTTGAAGTTTTCAATAAGATTAAGCCCAACGCTCGGATCACCACTGGTATTACTTTTACATTACCCTCTCGCTTTCCATACAGTCTTGTCAGGTGATCGCACTGGGTCATTACATCACACAGGATTTTGTAGTTCTCATATTCGGTGACACCTTGTGTTGTTTTCTTTTTTTCATACAACATCTTTCGTCTTTATCGGTCGTGATTTCCACAGAGCTCTTCTTGCCACATTGTCATGGCGTCTTTTGTATTCACGTTGTGCCAATCTCGGGCATGCGCTAACGATGTGCCATAGCGTTTCACCCCTCTCACTACACATTCTGCATTTGTCAGTATCGGTGGTGTTGTCAATTCTGCACTTCATATAATTGGTCCTTAACGGGTGTTCCTGAGCTGCGCATATGATTGCTTCTGTTTCTTTTTTCAGGTCACACCTCCGCATCCATAGCCACCGGTCCTCTGTATCTGTCATTATTATTATTGTTATTATTATTACTAATGTTCTTCTTCTTCTTATTATTATTATTATTATTATTACGTAGAGCGTTCAGTGTTGTGATGTAAATTGAAGATGTGTGTACCGGTTAATTGTGCTGACTCTGTAGTCACAGCAAAAGCTCAGACAGACAGTAATTTACGCAGTTTACGTGGAGTTACAAGTAAAGCCAATTTTTGAAAGACACCAAGATTGTAGTGTATTTGTGAAGTAACCAAATGTTTCTTCATGTTGGCTGGTATTCAACCCAAATGTTCCCATAACAAGAAGAACAAACTTTATGTTTGTCTCTAGGCGCTGCCACTTCTTGGGGATCTCAATTTTCAGGTCTCCATATTTGTCGACCTTTATTCTTTCTTGCATGACAATATTTGGAAGTCCTGCCTCTGTTACGTCGATTATTTGGCACTCATGCTTGTTCCTCCTAAAGGCCGCTATATCCGACCTTCGGTGGTTTAACATATTGTATATCTGGAAATCGAGGTGTCAGAGGATTTTTGCCTTCCTGTTCTTGTCCATTACCTTTACAGGTTTATATTAAACAAAGCACCTGTTCCGTCGTATCCACACTTAGGGCACAATAGCCAGAGAAGCTTTTGAACAACCTGTTGTGTCAGCGCTTATACTATTCCTGCGCAAGGTTTTCACACGTGTTAACAATGCGAGTGAGGCTTTCGACGTTCTTCCCACACATTCTGCAGAAGTACTTGCCCTTGTGTGTTGTATATATCCCTTTTCCCTTGAGTTGATATTCCATGCCTTGTCCTGGGCAGCGATGACCAAACTTTCAGTCTTCATTTTTTTCCAGGTCTTTTAGTTAATTAGTTTTCGCGGTGGAACTCACAGTGTAATTCATGCAGATTAGTGTTTGTTTTATCTCGTTGGGTCTTCGTGATATGAATTCGTGAGCACTGTCGACTTCATTCTTAGTAAATCCATCTGCATTAGAATCATACGGTAGTAGGTATTGTGTGCAGTTTACCAAATACGTCTTCAATTTTCTTGTTTTACTTCCGATGCACTCCCGTGCGCTAATCAGGCCACGTCTTCATGTAAAGCCTGCGTACGTTTGCTTTAGCCAGGAGGGCATCACGCATTTTCCTCGTCTCTCGAGTAATGCAATCGAGCTGGTCAATCTCTGCTCGTGTCTATTTCAGAATGGGTGCACTATAGCGGACTGCCGCAATTTTCCTTGACCTGAGTTTTGACTTGAAGAGAAGGTTGAGTCGCTTCAAATATACAGCGGTAAACTTGTATTTCATTTTCCAGTAAAAGATATTGTCCAGCACCGGGATTCCAAAGTTTCACCATCATTCGGGTCTCCCATCCGCTCTTCGCTCGGCAGTTCTCTGTCCCGACAGTCTACTCGTTTCGCTGTTTAGAAGTGAACACAACAGACTTTGAGGTTTCGAATTTCATTCTAATATCCTTGCTGCACACCTGTGCAGTCTCAACCAGCCTCTCCACTCCAGGTTCTGTTTTTGCAGACAGTTTTAAATCATCCATCAAGTGAAGGTGGTTCAGAACATATTCATTCTTCCTCAGCTCATTATACGAGTTGAATTTGCGTAGAACTACAGAAGGTGGGATCACGCCTATAACAAATGGCAAATGTGAACAAGAATATTTCTGGAAGATTTCGCTTTTGGCAGTTATCTCGGTTAAGTGTTTGTTCTTACAGAAAAGATGCGTTTTCCAGCTCTCATGCTGTTTTTGATTAGTGCACGCATATTCTCAGCTATTCCAAACATGTTGAAGTGTAAAAATAATGTTCTTAATGGAAACATTGGAAGCATTATTAAGATTCTCGTTTACTCCTCTTTCTTCTTCTTCTTCTTCTTCTTACTATCATTATTATTATTATCATTATTATTAGTAGTAGTAATAATAGTAGTAGTAGTGCAGCAACAGCAGTAGTAGTAGTATCATTATTATTACTGCCTCCGAAGGCTGAGGTATTGCTTTCAGTCACTTTTGTTTGTCCGTAGACAAGATATCTCAAGAACCACTGGATGGATTAGGATGAAACTTCCAGGGATGTTTGGCCTTGTGATTGGCACGCACGGATTGGATTTTGGGATCGATCCAGTACTGGACAAGTATATTATTTTCCCCGTTTTTTTAGTTAATTTTTGAGAGCGGTAGGGTTCATTTTTAGTATTCTCGTTTGTGACAACAGTCGAGTTTATTTCAGATATCCTCGTTTTAAAAATCATCTCTGTTGAATAGTTGAGAGGAGATTGGTGTTGCCTTGGTAGAGGTTTGCGCTGTCTGAGTGCTCTTCTTTATCATTACTATTATTATTATGATTATAATCAACAAGGCAGCGAGCTGGTAGAATCGTTACCACCCCGGCGAAATGCTAAGCAGCATTTCGCTTTTCTTCTCGTCCTGAGTTCAAATTCCGCCGAGGTCGACTTTGTTATCCTATCGTGATTGATAAATTAAGTACCTCTGAAACACTGGGCGAATTTATCTATAGAATTTTTTTCTTTTTTGGCAAACTTACATGCCGCCCACTTAGTCTCCCTTCTCTCCCCCTTCTTTCAATGGGTTCTCATTGCTACAGAAATTATTCATATGATGCCTTGGTCACTTAACAGCTCCCCCCAAAAATGAGTAAGCTTTTCTTATACTTTATATGTTTACTAAAATTTTGCGATGGTTATGTTTATAGACAGTACATCTTAAATACGATGAAGTGTTTATAGATAGAATAATATATAGCTTCTTAAAACTAAGATGTTGATAACCGTAGATATTTTAGCTATGGATAGTTAGACCCAACTTGCCGCAGATTCTTTTAAAAATTTCATAAATTTCCATATCAGCTATGTTAGATCCTATTAAAAAACTATAGTTATTGTTATTATTAAAATTATTGTTGTAGGGGTGGTAGTGGTGGTGAGCAGCAATAAGTGTTAACTCACCGGGCACTGTCTAGTATAAATTGAATAAATCTAAGAATCATAGATAAATTTCTGCAATACAAAAGAGTTGACAACTGACAAAAGTTATAGTTTTTAAAGACCTTCTTAAACTGATTCTTCAGATTCACCTATGTTGCGTTTACCCTGTCTCTGTTATGACACACTACAGAAAACTACGAAATTCATTGCAAGGCATCTCAGTGGAATTCTGAAACGCATGCGTCTCTGTAGAATTCCAGTTATTTTGTAGCTCTCAAAATAAAATTTGAAGAAATTGCTTCTTCATTCATTTGAGCCATTTTATTAATATTTACAAAAACATACAAAATAAGAAATATGTGACAATTATTTGAATAAACACATGATAAATTCTATTGACTTTTGATTTCATTTATTTTACACATGACTTGACGTTTGAACATTTCACATAATTATGTTACGTAAAATTCTTCATAAAATTTTCTCAGAAAAAGAAGAAATGTTGACCTTTCAAAAGACCGAAGATTATATTTAAAATGAATGTAGTCTTATTTTGTTGTGTAATACTGGTGAAAACATTTACAGCGCAAATAAAATGTTGCCTGGGTTATCAAATTACTTATTGGTCCAAATAATGAGTATTTTTTTTAAATAGATGAATATATAAAATAGGTAAGCTTAATTCAAGAATGATTTTCAAAATGTCGATGACTAGACAACATACAGTTTCGTAAGAAATACGTTTATATCAAATAACGTAAAAAAAATATGAAATCGACAAAATATAGCACCAATTTCTGTTCTGTTACTGATTTAATCGGATTTGACCTTTTCAAAATACGAAAATTGGCGCATGCGTTTCTAATCTTATTTATAGACGTCTATCAAACAATAATTAGCTCTCAATATGTTAATTTATATTCGTCTGTCTTTATGTTCTGAGTTCAAATTCCACTGAGGTCGATTTTAACTTGGGTGTGGAGCTAATGCAGTTTCGTCCTTCTTGAAAAATGCATATTTTGAAAATATGTTTTCGGATTCCTACGTTTTTGATGTCGGAGATTACGAAAATGGAAAATATATATGTCTGTCGTGGCCTGAAGTTATGAGTTTATCAGGTATGTTGTTACTGAAGAGCCGTTGGCAGATTCATTGAATGTCTAGATGTAGTGAGATGGTAACTCTGCTACTGTTAAAGTGATTGACATTTGATTTCTTTGTATTGTTGATTTGTTCTTCATGCTTTGTTACGCACAAAAGTGTCCTTAGTTGACTTCAGGATGTGATCAACAGGGTCCCATGGGCAGACGAACTCTTTCTCACGGGCGATTTCAATGCAAGTGTAGGCGCTGATCACCAAACATGGCCCAACTGCCTTGGACAGTTTGGACTGGGGAAAATCAAGGAGAATGGCCAGAGACGCTTAGTATTCTGTACAAATAACAACTTGTGCATTGCAAACACCTTCTACAATGGCAAAGGTTCTTGGTGCTATCCAAGATCAGATTAACTTCGTAATCGTGAGAAAGAATGATGTCAACACTGTGATGCAAACAAGATCCTTCTACAGTGCAGATTGCAACACAGATCATCTGTTGGTTATAGCCAAGTTAAAGATGGTCACAAAGAAAACACCAAGAGCCGAAAAACCAAAGAAACATAAGATCAACACAGAAAAACACCCAAGATCCAGCGATGAGAACAAAATTTCAAGAATATGCTGAAAAACAGTTCCAAAACTTAGGTTGCTCATCCCCTGACGATATGTGGAACATGAAATCATCAATATATGATTCTACGTCGTGAGCTTTTTGAACGGATCGACTTTCCAAGGAGGACTGAATCGAAGCCAATGCATCAATACTAATGTCATATTATACTTAAGACAAAATTTGTTGGATGGTCGTTGACTGTTCATGGAGTTCCTCCGCCCTTTGATAGGTCTTATTTTTGTACCGCAGGGTGTCCAACAGACCCTCCTCACCAAACACGCCTGGTGTTGTTGCCAGTTTAGTCGCCGACCATGCAGAGGTTTTATTGGGTTACATGTTAACACTAGCACTCTAGAGCGACCTGACATAAGCGCATACATACATACATACAAACATATATATATATATAGGAACACATATACGAATATGTACGCACACATAGATACATACATATATACAAATATATATATATACATATAATAATATTATTAGGGACAAAATCCAAAATTACAGGTAAAAAACTCAATTAAAATCAATTTATAAAAAATTAAATTGAGCCTTATAGATAAAGTATATATAAAATATATATAGTTT
>NC_068983.1:125966593-125972038 GCF_001194135.2 Octopus bimaculoides | reverse complement strand
TATATGTAAGTATACATATATGTATAATGTTTGTGCATACATATATTCATACATACACACAATAAATATGTTGCTTCATAGAAAGAATTTAATTGAACTTCTCAATAAATACTTATTGAACGTAATTATATATCAACGTAGGTCATTTAGTGAATGCTTCTATTTTTTGTTCATACTCTTCTAGATATTGCTGTTGTAGTTGTGTACATTTATGTTCGTAAATGTTTTGATTTCAGGTTTGTGCTCTACGGCAAATCGGATTGTTTTTCTACAATTTCAGTAGACATTTAGTCGATTGGCAAATTGTTAGAGAGTTGAACTGAATGCTTTCTACATTCCCTATATTTTCGACATTAAAACCTGCTCTTGTCAACATTGCCTTCCACCATTTTGGTCTCAAATAAAATGTGCTATTTTATAGCTTTTGGTTATTTGAACTGTCGGAACATCCAGCTGCAATCCTAATCATGAGTTCTTGAGTGATAAATATGTTTCGAAATCCACTTTACCAACACCTACTGCAATAGAAGAGTGGATTGTAGGAAATATTGTTGCACATATTAGGGTCATTCCTACCGTCTATATGTGTATTCTGCCGTCTCCTATTAATTCTCAAAGGTCTTATAAAAAGGCAAGACTTCTAACATACACCATGAAAAGAAAAAAAACACAAATTTACCAATTATTCTATGAGAAGTCAGTGCTAAAGGTTTGCTTAACTATCATCTATTTCTAAGTCATTGAAGTTGATGACCTAACAAGCTCTCAGTCAATATGTGAATTTAGTAAAGTAATTGATAATACAAAAAAACCATTGTGATAATTTCGCCGATAATGTCGTGACAGTTTGAATTATCAGCACAAACAAAATATACCTAATATCAAAAGCTCAAATAGTTAAATTATTTATTTTCCTGACATTATCATATATTAAACAACATATAACACTTGAGATTTTGTGCTGGCTGGCTTTGCTAATGGAAATCTCTCAAATATTATGCCACTAACTTAAATATACTGTGGTACTTGATATCGAACTATCTGTGAAAAACAAAAGGCACGATGGTGAGGTATCTGAAAGTAAGTCTGCTGCAAAACGGCTGGTTTGGCGTAAACAACATCAACAGCTAAAACTATGTTTATAATTTATGTTATCAAAGCTAATTTATCCTGCGCGTATTGTAAAAGAATTGCTTTGTTGCAGTGGTGTTAATATAAAAATATAAAAATTATATAAAAACAGTGCTTGGGAAAGAATGGAAAGTAATAAATAAGAGCGAAATATGTAGAAAACATGCGAACGATTAGGTGTTACGTGAAATAATAATGTGACAGTAATATTTCCAATGATATATATTACTGTGGCAGAGCACAGGAAACTTTAGCCTCAATACTAGTACACACATTTTCGTCATCGTGCATCTCACATGTATTCAGCTCCAACCACTATTTTCAACATTAAAGTGAGCGACTGTTTGATCAAACTGATCTCCTGTATTAACAATCTATCTAATTTGTTTCGTGGTACACTCTATACTGTTCTGTACTATCCTACACAAACCTACTTTTATAATTCGGTATAGTTTTAAAAAATCGACTTTAATATTATCTCTAATATGACATAATCTAAATTTATAGGCTTGAAATTTGAATTTTATATTCTACTGGTAATTCTCTCTGGCGAATGTTTAATATACAGCAGCCACTATTATCTCAACTAGAATTTATTAACACCTTTATATTCAAAATCAAGGATAGCAATTACAATAATTCGTTCGGGAAATAGTTATCTGCTGTTGAATAACAAAATGATATACTCCGTGTGCATTATACACTCAGTATACTTCTGTTAATAAACACAAAAAAATCTAACAAAATGTTAAATATGCTCTTACAAAATAATGGCAGATAGTTTTTATTTTAATGTATTCAAGACTACTGCCAGACATATTTAATTATTAAGTAATATGTTTTGCAATTACCTCTTAGAGTGTGTTCTTTTTTTAATATTTGCCAAACTATCAGTTTTAAGGAAAAGTGAACGTGGCACTCATGCTCTTTCTTGGGGCTAGTGCCTGAATAAGAAAAACACTAGCGTCGACTACAGAATATTGTTACCTTAGGTTTTTAGGCAGAAATTATAGCTCAGTGTAACACTACCGACAGGAACGCTGCTTTAAAGTGTTCACATGGTCATAATTTATAAAAATTAAAATAATGCATAAATCAAATAATTAGAGTAAATTTATGACATTAATTATGCATCCAACTCAGCTTTCGAATTCTCGACAAATATTCCTTCACCTTGCACGTCTTATATTTCAGATGTAATAATTAATAAACTTACGCAGAAATTAATCTCTTGCATTTGATTAATGATTGCCAAATTTAGCTATTGTGTTGAAAAATAGTAAAACAGGTTTTATGTTTCGTGCTAATACGTTTCCCAGTAATATAATGACGAGTATTGTAATGCTTCAGACAAATATGGATAGGAAACAAATCTATCACAAATGAAATTGTGAAAATTTGATCTAGAGAAATATTGAGAGGATGACATGGATTTCCACAAACGCACACAGGCACACGCACATACATACATGAATACATACACACACACACAGATACATGTGTGTGTGTGTGTGTGTGTGTGTGTGTATGTGTGTGTGCGTGCGTGTGTTTGTGTAAGTGTGTGTGAGTATGTGTGTGTATGTATACATTGAGGGATGGAGAGAGAGAGAGAAGAGACACACATACATACTAAGATTATGTCAAACTTTACATAGAAGCCTCTATTGAATCATTGCATAAAATTATACAAGAACTAATTAATTCGGCTGCACGTTGATCCATTCGATGAGAATTAAGTTTCTTCCTCTATTACTCATATATCTTCGAAGAGACAGATCCGTCATTCATAAGTTTTCATTTTAAGAACTTTGCCTGAGTTTGACAACTTTGGAAGCAGTATCTCTCAAGCAACTCCTGTTGCAATTTCCAAAACATTTTAAAGTTTCCGTCGATTTTGTGAAACCAGTAAAATGCTGCCTGAATATTAATATCTATATGAGAAATATACAATCATTTCTTTCTTAGGCAGTATCATAGTATGCATATGTATGGAATGTAATTTAATTATCATACCTAGTAAATATCTGATACTTATTATATTAAAACATGAAAACTACAAGGAAATGTCAAACATTACTGCACAACCACTTGAAAATAAATTCTGTATAAATTTGGGCTCACACTTGCAGTTTAAAGAAATAAATGTTCCTATCCTTAGCAAAATGACTTCAAGTATATTGCAATAATATTTCTGGTTCGTGGTCCGGAGTAAGTATCCAAAATTATCTAGATATGATACGAAATGCGAATTTTAATGGGTGAAGCTTAGTAGTACATGATATTTACTCGATAAGTCTACTATTTGTAACACCCACTATCATCAAATTTCTTGTTCTTTTTTTATTTTTTTATTTTTTTATTATCATAAGCCTTTTAATTTGAGATGTTTTGTGCTGATACTGCTGAGTCTATGCGTGTCTTATCTTTGTCTCACGACAACTGGAAATTGCTCATAATATGTTGCAGGTTTCAGGGAGTGAAAGAAGAGAGGAAGAACCCCAACGAAAACCTATAACAAATGTTCTTAATAGAAAGGAATGCACAAAAGACACACAATGTTTAGAATGTTGGAAACGAAGCGAAATTGTCAGTCTACTATCCTCAATAACAGCATGGAAGGCCTCCAGAATGTGGGGACAGTGATGGTACAGGGAAAGGCGCATTAAATGTTATAATAAAATGAAAGACCATAAGCTCTAACTAATCACACTCAGATTTAAGAAGTCGTGTTAAAATAGACGACCAACCAAACCTAGGAGAGTGTTTTGCCTGTACATTGCATTTATATTCTCAGTTACTCATTTACACATATGCATCATTGGCTATGCATTATTAAAATATTTCAAATTTAAATAGTCAAAATATTTAAAATTTTATTCGATGGTGATTTATTTACCTACCTATGATAAGGTAGTATTTGTCTCTCACTATTACAGTTCCGTTCGTGGTAGAATAAGAGTTTGTTATACTTCTATGTATTTTTTTTATGGGTATAGCATTTAATGTTTCGATATAGTTTACTGTAGTAATTTTTCAATAGTTTACTGTTATATATGACGGAACATATGTTTATTTTCAATGCGATTCCTTAAGCTGATGTAAACATTCAGGTCTCACGCGTAGACTGTTAAACTAGTACTCTCAAATATACATTATACCATCAATACAATAAAGACTTTTTTATAACTATGTTTGATAACAAGCAAAATATACAGCCCCTGTAAAGGAGTAACGCCTTGCGTACAAACAAAGAATTGGTTTAGTATAATCTAAATCTGCATTATTTTGCCTTAACATTAACTCCCTTTCACTGAAATACCATAGTATTAAGTCATTATCTAGTAAACTCGCATATGCATTTATGCCTGGAGCTATGAAACTGTAATCAATATGTCTATTGATCTTAGAAAAAATTCCATCTCGAGACAAAACATTCTGTTTTGGTACATTTCCTACAGTTATGTTACTTCCATTGTATACCACATTCATTGGAATCACGTAATAAAATTACAATAAGTATTTTTTTTTTCTTAACGTCAGCAGTATTCGCCAGGTTTCTTAAACGAGTGAACTACGAAAATATCAAGACAAATAGCAGAGAATCGTCATTTAGACTAACATAGCATTAGCCAAAGTCAACGTATATAGGTTGATGATATATAATAATATAAGTAAAGCGCACATAGTTAATTCGGGAGTTCAGAAAAATAACAGTACAAAAAAAAATTTACTGTCTACTTATGAAGAAGTATTCACAGACTCATGCATATAAGTTATGCTCGTTTTTCATTTTTTTTTGTTGTCGTCTTATTGAAATTGCTTAATCACTGCGAGTAAACATGTAAAAAGAGCGCAAAATTTCGCTATATTTTGGTTTTCACACAAGAAAAGCTCCTACATAGCTGCAGGTGTACTCGGAAATTTCCAGATAAAATAACAAAAAGGAAGATAAACGAAAAATCTAAAACAGAGTAATACACGACGGATGAACGCAAGAGCCTATTTATAAACACTTGCATAAATATTTGTTTTCTAGTCATGAACAGACACGTATCATTATGTTTACATCAATAATACAAATAGTAAATTGGCATAAGCTTTTGTAAATAAATTTACATATACACAAAAAGATGCACACACATATGCACAAACATTTTTCAATCTATCCAGCAAACAATATCTGATTTCCCATTACACATACAAACACAGGTTTGTAGATGTGCGTGCATGATTCTATGCATGAATGTATGGGTATATATATATGTGTGTATATATATATATATATATATATGTGTGTGTGTGTGTGTGTGTGTG
>NC_068983.1:125960976-125966232 GCF_001194135.2 Octopus bimaculoides | reverse complement strand
ATTTGACACTTCTTCAGGAGTGGTTACCAACCGAACAAAACACGAAAAAACACATACATAACGATCATTAAATCCTTAGAATCTCGTTAGATTCTCTTTTGAATATGAAAATTTAAAAGTTAAAAACCTTATAATATATATATATATATATATATACAAACACACATATATACATACATATACACATACACACAGATACACGCATATATATATATATATATATATATGTGTGTGTGTGTGTGTGTGTGTGTGTGGTGGCGGTTGTCTTCACTCTATGCAGAGTATGACCACCTCCTGTAACTACACCTTAGATTCATCGTGGCGTCTGATGTGGGGGTTTTTTTAAACCAGAGAATGTACTGCAAAGACACCAACGTAGAATGCATATCCAATTTAGACTATCAAGAGCTGCAACTAAGATCTTATCTTTGTATATCTTAAAATGTATTTGGGTATTTGGAGCCCTCCGTTAGAATTGCACACCTTATGGCATACGTGGCGTTGAAAGGTGTGCACACATATATAGGCAGAATAGTTGGAGAAGGTTCGTTTTTCATGTGTTCTCAAATGAGATTTGAGTCTATGAAAAGAAAGGCATGATCTGTAAAAACCTGGGCACACAAAACATCACTCAGATTCACCTTCTAGATCGCAAAATTGTTCTATAAATCTCTCTTGAGTTCTGAATATGTTAGTCTAGCCTCCTCAAGCGCTTTCACTCCACACTACACTATTGTTCGACTCCAGCTCGATCCGAAGCAAGGGTTTGTATGGCCCTTTGATTCATTCCAAATGACTTCATGTTAGTCATTAAACCACTTTTTAGTTTTACCCCGTTCGCGTCTCCCTTCTACAAGCCACCATAAAGTATTTTCGTTTCCCCTTTTGCATTCGCATTCTGCGAGCGTACAGCACTCACTAACGATATGGATTATACTTTCTCTCTTCTCAGAGCACATCCTACACCATCGTGAGGGTGAGTCAGAGCATTTATCAATGTGATATTTGGAGTAGTGTGTTCTGAGTGAGTACTGCACTGTAATGCCTTAGTGGACCCTTTTAAGTCTCCTTTCTGCAGACATTACCAGGTTATATTCCAATCACTCATCTTTATTCTTCAAAGAATTGCTGTGCATTTTCATGTCATGCCAAATTTCCTTCATCTGCTCTCTCTCTCCCTCTCTCTCTCTCTCTCTCTCTCTCTCTCTCTCTCTCTCTCTCTCTCTCTCTCTCTCTCTCTCTCTCTCTCTCTGGTCTTTCTTAAATTGTGTTGGATCTACAGCTTCGTTCACTTTTAAGGTTCCCTGACTTTTCACTGCTTCAATCATTTCTTCTTTACTCTCCTTGACATATCAAGCCAAGCTTTTCTCCTCTAGCTCAACGTTCACAACACACAATCTCCGTCTTCCTTCTTTCCTCTTTACATACAATTGTCCCATTAGTCTTGGGGTGTAGTTCCTTATTCAATGTCATTAATTTGCATGTTCTCCGGATTATCTCTTGTAATTTATGCGTCTTCCAAGATACTATTCTTGCCTCATATCACATCAAAGCAACTGCGCACATGTGAATTGCTCTAATCTTATATCGGCCATTTAGCTTCAATTGGAGCATAATGCGAGTTCTCAAATCTTTCCTGTACATAATGATAATAATAATAATAATAATAATAATAATAATAATAATAATAATAATAATAATAATACATCTTGTGTTCATTCATCTCATCACTTTCAATGATACCCAGGTACCTATATCCTTCCTCTCCGACATCGTTTATAGTTTCACCACTTTCTATCTTGATCCCGTGGCTTTTACTAATTTACCTCCTTTCGAGAATCATTACACTACATTTTTCGATCCCAAATTCCATGCCAATATCTTTGCTAATCACCTGCACAGTTGCCGTCGAACTTTCAATTTCTTTCTCAGTCTTACTTTCACCCTACTTAGCATCTGTCTTAAAACGCTCGTTAGTGGCAGTATGCAGACAAAAAATAGGAGAGAAGACAGACTGTCCCTTGAAAGATTCCTCTTTTGATATTTAACTATCCGAGCTTATCTCCGCATCCTGTGAGTTCAGGTCGCTACGTTGTCTTTCAGTTATGCATTAACGTCAGGATATTGTTGGAGACCTTAAGCAGTTTAAGGCATTCAATAATCTATCAGTGTGCGATCATGTCATATGCTTTCCTGTAGTCCACCCATGCCATCGCCAAATTTTTGTGTCTCTTCTTGTAGTCAGCTAGGATAGTCTTATCGATTAGTAATTTATCTTTCGTTCCTCTGCACGTACGTCTACACCCCTTTTGTTCCAGTGGCAGTAGGTTGTTCCCATCTAGGTACTTATAGATGCTGTTTGATATGGTGCCCGTATTCAGTTTCCACATCGGTGTCAAATAAGATATTGGTCGGAAATTTCCAACCGCATTCCCTTTACTTGGATCCTTCTGGCATAGTACCGTTCTTCCTTTTGTCATCTAGAGCTGTCCTTGGATGTCACTACTCAGTATTTCTTCCATCTGTTCTATATTTAGAACTCCATAATTGCCCTCGGGCATATGGCGTAGTGGTTAAGAGTGCAGGCTACTAACCCCAAGATTCCGAGCTCGATTCCAGGCAGTGACCTGAAAAAGAATAATAATAATAATAATAATAATAATACTGATAACAACAACAAGAACAGCATCGAAAAATACCTTAGGAATGAGAACTCAGGTTCGAAATTTCCCCAAGATAACTGATAATGGTCTCTCAGCCAAAACGTTGTGTTAACAACAAACGAGATGAGGACAAATATCCGTCAAATGAAAATAATGTCTATAATGTTCCGCCATCTGTTTCGCATTTCTCCTGTGCAGAACCGTCGAGTTATTAAGCCAAAAGCCCTGAAACCCATCTGGGCCAGGTGCTCTCCAGTTAAGAATTTTCCTGCACCGATCTCTAATCATGTCTTCGGTTATTCTCAAGTCCTTCTGCTGATACTGTCCACTCTCCTCTTTGAGTGTCGTGAACCACTCTGCTATAGTTTCGTGTTGTTTCTCCTGAGACCATATGTTTGACCACACTATTTTGCTTTCTTCATCATCCGGCACACCTTTTCACGTTTTTCTTTCCCATGCTTTTCCTGATAGACTCGTTTCTGATTTTGTTCAAAGAGTCTGTTTAAAATATACTGCTCAAATGTCTGTTCATATCTCTTTAGTTTATGTGCTTTAGCTTTCAATTTCTGTTTTAATTCCACAATCATAACAGTGAATCCATTTCTCTTCGCCCTATACTTCCTCTCTAGCACAACATCTTTCCCTCGCTGAACTTCATTTCTTTTTCTTTTCCGTTCTAGGATATTAATATTTTTTCCTGTCTCATTGACAGACTGCGTTATTCTCCTTTTCCACCAAGATTCCTTTAGGTTTTGTTGATATTACCTTTGACTTTCAAACCTAACTTCCGGGCTATAATGATCGAGATTGCTTTTATCAGACTGTTGGTGTCTGTGATGGAGTCACTCCTGATATCACTAGTGATATCATTTATCTTCCTGATCCATTCATTCAGTTTCTTTCTGGCTACTATTTTAAACCCTGTATGATAGCTCTGTACCCCAGAGTTCGAAATGTCAATGATTTCATTTAAAATGCATATCTATTCCATAGTTCTTTCATTGCTTTCTTGATCGATATTCCCAGCCTCAAGCTCATTTTCTTCCTTTAACTCAACTGTCGTACTTTCACTATCGGCATTTTCTTCCTCGTCCTTCCGTTCACCGCTAGTCTTACTATTCCTAAACACGCGTCTCTGAACGCTTTCTAGTTCAGCTGGAGATAAGTATTCATTCTTTCTGATTGTTTCAGCTTGGTCATACATATTTCGTTCACTTAATTCAAATAGGCCTCTGTCGCTCCATCCTCTGCGCATCCTATATCCCATAGCAGGTATTTCATTATCATTTCTCGGATTACCCAGAAGGTAGCACTCCATTATAGCCGCAGTTATCTATTCCGTCCCCCTTCTTTGCTTGATGACGACTGGGCCCAGAAAGTAAGAAAGAAAATAATAATTGCCTCGCTCCCAATCTGAAAACGGGGGAGAGATAGTGGGATCGGGAGAGTGGGTGCATCAGCCTCATGGAAATGCAATATCTTCGTTACAGTAGCTTGGAGAGGATAAACAAGAAAAAATAAAGCACAGACGAAAAAGAAATGTTTAACTAACTTTCTTTGGCATTGTACTGGCAGCCTCATGGCAAAGCAATCTTTTCACTACAGTAGCTACAGAGTAATATTTGGAGAAGTTAAACTAGAGATAAAAAATCAAAGAGGATGAAGAACTGTTTAACTAACATTTTTTGGCGTTGTACTGTTAGCCTTATGGCAAAGCGATCTTTTCATTACAGTAGCTAGATAGGAATATTTGAAGAATATAAACAAACGAAAAAAGAAAAGAAGAAATATTTAGCTAACTTTCTTTTGCGTTGTACTGCTAGCCTCATGGCGAAGCATCGGCCACATGGCAAATCGATCTTTTCATTACAGTAGCTACATATGAATATTAGAATATAAACAAGAAAAAATGAAAAGGGAACGAAGAAAAGTTTAACTTACTTTAGCTTTGTACTACTAGCCTCGTGGCAAAGCGGTCTATTCTTTACAGTAACTATTTTAAAAATATACACCAAGAAAAAAAAAAAGAAACGACGTAGAAGAAATTAATAACTAACTTTATGTGGCATTGTACTGCTATCCTCATGTCAAAGCGGTCTTTTCAATACATTACCAAGACATGATTATTATTATTACGACGACGATGATAATACAGTAGATCCCTCTTTATAAATTCACTGATAATACAGTCCCTTAATGTGGACAGCAGTAGTAGTTGTTTGGCTATTTTTAGAGATGTTACCAAATCATAAACATTGAAAAATGGTTTGGCATCATCTCTGAAAATAGCCAAACAACTACTACTGCTGTCCACAGGAATGTATATAAAAGACAAAAGACAGCCAGTCAACTACAGTTGAAACATTTCTATCACATGGGAACTTGAAGACTGCTTGAAAGCAGGAAAGTATACTAGTTCATCAATATTTAACATTTCATATTTCATTTATTCAATAAAACATTCAAAACTTCATTACATCTTACTATATATATTATATATTCTATATCCCACATTAATTTTATAAGGATATAAATAAGACATAACAAACAGAGTCGTAATTCTTTTGAATATATATATATATATATATATATA
>NC_068983.1:125960374-125960797 GCF_001194135.2 Octopus bimaculoides | reverse complement strand
ATGTGATAGAAATGTTTCAACTGTAGTTGACTGGCTGTCTTTTGTCTTTTATATACATTCCTGTGGACAGCAGTAGTAGTTGTTTGGCTATTTTCAGAGATGATGCCAAACCATTTTTCAATATATATATATGTATGTATATATATAAATAAAACTGCTCTATGTCTTTGACAGATTCGTTATCACGCTGCAAAAGTGCTTAACGGCATTTATAACGATTTACGTTCTGAGATCAAATTCCGCCGCAGTCGACGTATATTTCATAGGAGAAGGCCCTCGGTTCATTTTGTTCCATTAAATTTCTTGAAAGCTTGACTCCACTATGGTTAAACTTTAACGATTCAAACAATTTAAAGGTACATATATATCTACACACACACATACATACATACATATATATATATATATATATATATATATATA
>NC_068983.1:125954617-125960147 GCF_001194135.2 Octopus bimaculoides | reverse complement strand
ATTTCTTTTACTTGTTTCAGTCATTTGACTGCGGCCATGCTGAAGCACCGCCTTTAGTCGAGCAAATCGACCCCAGGACTTATTCTTTGTAAGCCTAGTACTTATTCTATCCGTCGCCTTTTGCCGAACCGCTAAGTTACAGGGCAGTAAACACACCAGCATCGGTTGTCAAGCGATGTTGGGGGGACAAACACAAACACACAAACACACATATATACATATACATATATACGACGGGCTTCTTTCAGTTTCCGTCTACCAAATCCACTCACAAGGCTTTGGTCGGCCCGAAACTATAGTAGAAGACACTTGCCCAAGGTGCCACGCAGTGAGACTGAACCCGGAACCATGTGGTTGGTAAGCAAGCTACTTACCCAGCCACTCCTGCGCCTATGTATATATATACATACAAAATCCATGTTGTAAATAATTATATTCGAATGATCGCTCAATTAACACATTAAAATTAAAATTAAATTTACGCTGCATTAAATAAAAAATAAAAATTTACAACACCAGATACGCATACTAGACTATCTACAATATACATATATACATCAAAGTACACTGATGCATACCTACTGAAATATATGTATAGAAGCATATATTTTTAAAATATAAATACATGCACAAATGCACATCTATACATCATAAGCATATATGCACGCTATCATGCCTGCATACGATAATTATTCAGCGCTGGAAGAGGCAAGTGTATCTTAACCTTATGGAGCGGGGAAGTAAGGGTTGGAGAAGGGTAATGTATGGATAAAGGACATTACTAATGCAGAAAGGGAGAAAGCATGGTTTTCGTGAGGAAAGAAAGGAAGAAATAAAGAAGGAACGAAAGAAATAGATAGAGAAAGAAAGAAAGAAGGAAAGAGAGAAAGAAGGCAGTGGTGCGTATATAACAAACGCACAAAAAATTGGACTACGTATATATGTGTATACAAAAATGTATATTAGCATCACGGATACAGAATATGTACGCGAATACACACAAATATATTTGTATACATGCGTACGCACACATTCAAGCATATACGTGTATAAACATGAGCGCACATTCTCATATGTAACATAGGTGCACACACACGAATATATGTATTTGTAAATATAGGCATACACTCTTACCCTCGCATATACAAAACGCACACAAACGAAAAAAATTGTATGCATGTGCATAAGTATAAACATAGACTCTATACATAGACGCACACATATGCATTGCTACAATACAGACATCCACATAAAAAACGTTTAGGTCTGAGGAATTTCAACCATGTTTCGTGGTCTGCTACCACAACAGCTCCTTTATAGGATCCAGTTAGCTCAAGACATCATCAGAAGGAACCACGTCCGGTTTCGGCCCCTACTCCTCTACCGTTTTGACGTGGCGGGGCCCCTCCTTTCGGAGGTGTCTTCAGCTCTGGTGTTGGGTGCATGTCTTCTTTCTTCTATTCCCTGGCCTCTTCGATGCAGCATCAACGAGTGTCAGCGTCCGACTGATCGTCATGTCAAATTCCCCTTTTTATATCAGCTGCTGGGCTCCAGCAGGCAGCCCCAGCTAGCTGTCACGTGACACTGTCACGTATATATACACTCAACTTTTTAAAGAAATTGCTGAGTGTACAATAGCAAAAACTGGGCAAAATACACTGATAATAGAATCCAATATATCGAACCATCCATAGAAACGTTTAAATTTGTTTACAAATTATTTTTACATAAATAAAATAAAATAAAAACAAAAAAAAAACTGTCTTAAAAAAAGGTAGGGATCTATACAATATTCTTGTAATGCGAAGTAAATCATGTATAATGAGGTAAAAATTCAATAGTTAGATTGCAAACTGGTTTCAAGGAGTCAAACATTATCAAAAATATACTACCCATATAGTATATTATTAGAAGACATTTTAAATTTATACGCATGTCTACATGAATTTAAAAGTTCGCATCTTTGGTTTAAAACTTTCTTGCTTGGAATAAAATATGGAATTTTTCTAATAGATACAAATCACATTTAGTTGGTCTTTTATGGGCACCGTGTCTGTAAGGCGATGCTATCCCTACATGTCGTATACACATATATACGTAATCCAATTTTGTATGCGTTTGTTATATACGCTCCATGACCTTTCTTTTTTCCTTCTTTCTCTCTATTTCTTTCTTTCCTCCTTTGTTAATTCCTTCCTTTCCGTCTGTCTTTTTTTCCTTTTTATTTCATTTTCTTTCTTCCTTTCTTTCTTCAGGAAAGCCACGCTTTCTCCCTTTCTGCATTAGTAAGGCCCTTTACCTACATGTTACTCTCCTCCACCCCTTACTTCCCCCTCCATAAGGTTAAGATAAACCTGCCTGTTCCAACGCTGAATAATTTTCGTATGCGGGCATGATTGTGTGCATACATGTATATGATGTATACATGTGTATTTGTGCATGCATTTATGTCTTAAAAATATATGCCTATATACGTATATTGTCTGTACATATGTATCTGTGTACTTTGATGTATATATGTATGTTGTAGATAGTCTAGTACGCGTACATACTGTTGTAAATTTTTATTTTTTATTTATTCAGCGTAAATTTCATTTTAATTTTAATTCGAATATAATTATTTACAATATGGATTTTGAATCCGCTTTTCAATTTAATATTCTCTTTGATTTTTTAAAAATAGGATGAATTGGTTTAAAGAGATTAGCCATAAGCATAACTGCAAATTTACCCAGTTTGATATTGTTGATTTTTACCCATCCAGACATTTGCTCCTAAAAGCATTAGAATTCGCCAAACAGTATGTTAACATTGATAGTTCAGAAATAGATATTATCATACATGCAAGAAAATCACTTCTTTTTTATGAGGAATCTACGTGGCTTAAAAAGAGGGAGGATTTTCTTTTCGATGTACTGATGGGAGAATACGACAGGGATGAGTTATGTACGCTTATAGGAGCTTATATTTTGTACAATCTGAAGCTAGATTTCCCGTTTATAAACGCAGGATTGTATAAGGATGACGGCCTTATAGTCACCCATAATTCAAACGACCATGAATTAGATAAACTTATGAAGGATCTAATTGCTTTCTTCCAAAGGATAGGATTGCGGATTGCAATAGATACTAACTTCAGAAAAGTAGATTTCTTTCGACTTGAATTCAGATAAATTCAAAGCTTATCGTAATCCTAATGATAAACTATCTTATTTTAGCAAAGAATCCAATCATCCGCCAGTTATTCTTAGAAACTTAGTAACGTAGTTAGGCGAATATCGTCAATTTCATCGGATGAGGCAGCATTCCAAAACGCAGCACCTTATTATAGTAGTGCATTAAGGAATAGTGGGTCCCCTGAGAAGATCCAGTATACCTAAATTTGATGCTAACAACAACATAACACGTAGAACTAGGACAGTTTTGTGGTTCAATCCAGCTTTCAACATGGCCTTAAGAACTAATATGGGTATGGAATGTTTAAAGTTAGTCTGTAGACACTTTCAACCTGACAATAAGTTTTATGGAATATTCAATAGAAGAACGCTTAAGATCAGCTATTCTTGCTGCAAAATCATCGCCTCTTAGATTATCCAGCACAACAACAAGACAATTGCTAAAAATCATAATGCCGATTCTTTCCCAAAAAGCTGAAATTGCAAAGGGAAATGTCTGGAAAAAGGTATCGTGTATAGAGCCAAAGTCCAGATAGAAGGCTCACACGATTATAGAACTAACACAGGGTCTGCGTAAAATTCATTGAAAACCAGGCTTTATTCCCATAAAACTTCATTCAGATACCCCGAAAATAGGCAAAATACGTCTGGCAATTAAGAGAAAGCGAAACCCGAACTTTCAACGTGACATGGATGATTTTAGGTAGAGCATCGCCTTACAGGCACGGTGCCCACAAAAGAACAATTAAATGTGACTTTTGTCTATTAGAGAAATTCAATATTTAATTCCAAGACAAGAAAGCTTTAAACCAAAGACGCGAACTTTTAAATTCATGTAGATATGCGTCTAAATTTAAAATGTCGGCTACTAACATGACATATGTGTAGAATATTTTTGATAATTTTTGACTCCTTGAAACCAGTTTGCAATCTCACTATTGAATTTGTATCGCATTATACATGGTTTACTTCGCATTGCAAGAATACTGTATAGATCCCTACGTGTTTAAAGAAAGCCTTCAACTGTTATATGCATAGTTTTCTTGTCTTTATTTTATTTTATATATTTAAAATATTTCGTAAACAAATTTAACTATTTTTGTGGATCGTTCGATATATAGGATTCTATTATGAATGTATTTGGCCTATTTTTTGCTATTATACACTCAGCAATTTCTTTAAAAAGTAGTCTGCATATATACATTTTAGACCTAAAAGTTTCTTTTTTATGTGTGGATATCTGTATTATAGCAATGCTTATGTATTCGTATGTGTGCCTTTATGATTATGTATAAAGCCTCTTTATACTTGTGAACATGCATACATTTTTTCGTGTATGTGCGTCTTTCTGTATGCGTGGGTAAGAGTGTATGCTTATATTTACAAATACATACATATATTCGTGTGTCTGCCTCTATGTTACATATGAGAATGTGCGCTCAAGTTTATACACATACATGCTTGAATGTGTGCGTACGCATGTATACAATTATATTTGTGTTTATTCGTGTACATATGCCTATGTATCTGTATACGTGATGCTAATATACATTTTTGTATACACATACATACGTAATCCATTTTTTGTGCCTTTGTTGTATACACTCGACTACCTTTTTTCTCTTTCTTTTTTTTTTCTCTCTCTCTCTCTTTCCTTTTCCCTCTTTCTTTCTTTCGTTCCTCACGGAAACCATGCTTTCTCCCTTTCTGCATTACTAACGTCCTTTATCTATACGTTACTCGTCTCCACCCCTTACTTCCATAAGGTTAAGATACACTTGCCTGTTTCAACGATGAATAATTATCGTATGCAGGCATGATAGCGTGCATATATGTATATGATGTATACATGTGTATTTGTGCATGTGTTTATGTCTTACAATATGCATTTACGTCTATATACGTACATTGTCTGTAGGTATGCAACTGTGTACTTCGATGTATCTATGTATGTTGTAGATAGTCGAGTATGCGTATATTTATTTAATGCAGCGTAAATTTTATATTCATTTTAATGTGTTAATTGAGCGATAATTCGAATATAATTATTTACAATATGTATTTTGAATGCACTTTTCAATTTGATGTTTTCTTTGAATTTTTAAAAACAGGATGAATCTACATTGAATTCATTTGTTTTATTTATTTTGTTCATTGCATATCTTAGACCGTTATTTGAAACGGCAAATGAAGCAGATCCATATTTTTTAAAATTTATATTAGTTTTGATTGCATCGTCATTTCTCTCCCATTTTTAACAAAACTGTCTGGTGAACGGGAACGTGAAACTCTGACTAATAGTTTTTGTTATATTTCTGCTACTTTTAAATAATATATATATATATATATATATA
>NC_068983.1:125953245-125954020 GCF_001194135.2 Octopus bimaculoides | reverse complement strand
CAGGGAAGCACATGTCCTCTACGGCCACTGGAGTCCACAAGGTAAATGTCGCATTGGAGCCATCCTAGTTCCCCGCAGGTGACATGTGCACATTAAGGAGCCTGGGTCCACTGTCCGCCAAGCCCTGCCGGATGGTATCAGCGATCCACTCGGCCTTGGTACCTGGGGGTAGTCCATGAACCCAGGCTCTAATTGTTTTCCTTCCGCAGTAAGAGGGGAGGAACAAAATTTCCTCCTCCTGTAGAGTCCGACTGGCCGCATTAGCAGCTTTCTCAGGGGACTCGAACACCAACAACAACACCGTTGCGAACTTGACCCCTCTGGAAACAAAAACTTCCTTCGCTGGCAAACAAATTGCCAGCTCTCCTTCAACAACTTCTTTGTTGAAGAGGGCAATGGTATTGAGTGACCTATAATAGGTCCGCATGACCAATGTCCTCTTCTCCATCTCATACAACCACTGCCTGGGTGGGCACAATTCCCACTCCATAGTTTTTTTTTTAAGTTCAAAAGTTCAAAAAGTTCAAAGGAAAAATAAACACAGTTCGTATAAAAGAAAAAAGAAAAATATAGAAAGAAGAAAAGAGAAAAGGAAAAGGAACAAAAGGAAAACCAAAATTAGAAGAAGAAATAAATGAAATGAGAAAAGAGAAAAGGAAAAGGGAACAAAAGGAAAACGAAAATTAGAAGAAGAAATAAATGAAATAAGAAAAGAAAATAATTATATTCCGGCAGGGAATCCTATTTTCTGAACAAAAAATTCACTTCGACTGGT
>NC_068983.1:125941507-125952908 GCF_001194135.2 Octopus bimaculoides | reverse complement strand
AAATTCACATATTTCATATAATTCACCCGAATCGTCTTTAATTCGTCATTATTTTCGTAAAATACATATTTTTAAATGAAACTTTCGAGAAATATCTTTCAGGCTGGGTAAGCTACTATTATATCGGAATTTAATAAGAAAAAAATGTTGAGCAGGCTCACATACGTACTGCAACACAGTGACATTCTTTTCCACAATTTAAATTTCTATTTTGGACATATAGTTTTGTGTTTGTGACAGTATTTATGTGTACGTGTCTACCAATTTTTTTTTTTTTTTTCATATAAAAATCTTTATAATTGTAATGTACACTCCCTGAAATTTTCATTTAAAAACTCAACAACTTTCTTCAAATCACGAGGAAATGAAACCACTTAGGGTACACATGCATAGGTATACCAGTCAATGAAAAATTGATTTCAACTTTTGGTACAAGGCTAGGAATTTTGAAGGAAGGTGTAATTTGTTTACATCGATCCCAGTGTGCAACTGATACTTATTTTATCGAGCGTGAAACGATGAAAGGAAAAATCGACCTCGGTGGTATTTGAACTCAGAACCTATACACGGACGAAATGTCGCTAAGCATTTTCCTGGAGTGCTAATGGTTCTGCCAGCACGACTCTTTCGTTCAATTAATGGAATGTTAATTCCTCGTAGAACTCCTGCAAAACATGCAACGGTTGAAAATGTAAAATATAAAGCAGGCACATATAAGAGGAAATAATGCAAACACTTGTTAATATAACGCGCACATAATGATAAAAAACAATGAAGAATATTAACTCTTAAAAAAGAAGAGATTGAAATGTTAAGCTTTGATAGAAGTTGTAGCAATATTCCAACATAGAATGTTTGGCAAGTAGAAAATCAATTGACAGATTACTTATGTTCGTGCATGCGCGTAAAATATAGTCCGATTACGAAAACTGCATTTAAGTAATGGCCAATATAAAACGGGTTACTGAATCTTCATTGCACCTTCGTTGCTTCAAGTCAATTTTAAGAATTACATCGAAGATACATAATTATGTCTCTATATATGCAAACATGATGTATGTGCATATATATCTATATTTATATGTATCTATCTATCTATCTATGTATATATATATATATATATATATATATATATATATATATATATATATATATATATATATGCGTGTGTATGTATATATATATATATATATATATATATATACAAACATGAATATACTAGTACATACACACACTCACACACTCACCCCTCTCATATATATATATATATATATATATATATGGGGTAGGGTTGAACATGGCTGTCTTATTTATTATTTATATCCAACACTATAATGGTTCATCAAAATTCGAAACAAAATTTTGATGTTATGTTTTGTTTTGTTTTTTCCTGTCTGGAATATGATAAATCGGATGTGACATATCATTTAAGAAAACCACTTTGAAATAAATACAATTGAGTTTAAAGAACATATTGTTGTATATGTGTATGAATAATTTGTATTGCGAAAGTAAAATTTTTTTTTAATTATTCATAGCTACCTGAAATCAAATTATATAGTTTTCCCGATGGATTACTCTCACACTTTTGTAACAGCCGATCACGTATATACTCTGTTTTGGAATCTATAAAATAGTTAGCTGACTTGAGAGCGCATTATTTTCGAACTGGCATTACAGTTTTGTCAGCATCTCAAAGATAAACAGTCCCGCAAAGAGATTTCCGGTTATGTGTTATTGAGTAAATGGAATACTTATTTGAATATTTATCGTGCAGTATTAAGTCTGAAGCGTAGCATGGTTTATAGACACAAACGGAAACTACAATGTCTTACAGATTCTGAGCTGTTGATTGTTGAAAAGACACATGGCTATAGCTTGACTCAACAAGTACGAAAGCCAATGAAATTTAATTTTCTTTCTTACTAAACTATGAGAATTTCATAACGTTTTACCTTTACCTGTAAGCTTCTGAATCTATGATTAAATTTGCTTCAGTAGTTACATAGGAAAGTCACTAAATAAAATTTGATATCTATATCAGCTAGAGTTGTCCCGAATTTATCTATGATTGGAATTAGATTGTTAATGTCGATGAGAGTTTTGAGCATATTTTCCGAACACTGCGTAACTTATTCAAGTTCTCAAACTACAATAAACTAACGCCCTCTTACTGCTCCTACATGAATACGAAACATGTGGTATCTAAGATTTCATCTGGAAGATGGTTACTAGTCAATTACTATTCAAAGCTAAATGTGCGATGGAGAAACCTGCTACTGGATATATGAAATTCAAGCTTTCAAATGATATTTATTTTATAAAAGGCTTTCCAATGTCAACTTGGTACTTAATTCATGAACGGTAAATTATGGAAGTGTCAAAAGAATAATTTATCTTTAGTAACAGAAGTTTAGTTATAGAAAATGCATTGCTTGCATATATGTATATATTTTGGTGGTTATACATTTCAAATAGTAAACTAACAGTAATCAATTTTATGAAGACATAGATTGGAAGTTGCGTTGCATCCTTCGTTGAGACTATGCCCTATCTAACTGACAACTATATCAGCGGACTTACTGAACTATACTATAGCTTTTTAGTATTATATGAAACTAGGTTGGAAAGACCTGAAGTGTTATCTGCTATGTTTTAGAAAGATAATCTCATATAAGCAGATGTTGCTTGTAAGTCTTTCTTTAACAACTGATATATTTTTTTTTTTAAATATGCATTTTGAGAAGGTTTAATGGATAACATTTCATTAAGACATTATCTGACTAAGCAATTAAGTGCTAACATCATAGGGAAATCAAAACTGCAAACGAAGTTAAAACACAGAAAAGTAATAGAAATTATCTCGCAGGAGAAGGTGATCCATGGAGGATTCCCAAAGATATTTGCAGCAAAGTAAAGCTGAAGAGGGAGAGAGAAATTTTGTTAGTAGCTACAAAAGATCAAGCATTAAGGATGAATTGGATGGAAGTAAAATATGAAAACTATACTTGAGATAGATACCACAAATAGAATCTATCAAGCAAAGGGTATCTGTTAAAGCTGCACGCATAACACAGTATGGAAAATTTATACATTCTTCAAGGGCAACATGTTCAAACAGAACCTGATTTTTTTTTATAGAAGGATAGCGAAAATACCAGTTAGAGTAAAGTCCGTCCCACCAAAAGAAGTGAGGAAAACATTAGATTAACATTTGGAAAGAAGAAAGAATGAAGAATAAAAAGGTTCCACCGATTGATAGAACATCTACTGACTTAGATTACTTAGAAGAGTAAAAGTGAGTAGTGGATGCAAGATCTGCTCTCAGGAATTCAAGCAAATGGAAGTTTCCAGGAAAGAATACAATTCCTAACCTTTGGTTGAATGCCTTCCCAGAGAGTCATGAACTGCTAACAAAACTTTACAGACGAAAGGAAATTCTGCCAGGATCAGATGGTGAAAACACAGAACCGTTGGCTTGCCGTGTGCCCAAAACATATAGAGAGAGTGATAAAAATCAAACATCCAGTCAACATCATGGTGATTGAATTGATCACTAGTGATGGCGACGTTATGCCTCCATTCATCTTCTCACACGGCCTCACACTTAACATGGAGCCATACATAAACTACCTGGAAGAGGTAGTGCTGCCCTGAGTGAAGAGTCTGACTGCTAGAAGATCCAATGTCTGGCAAAAGGACTCTGCATAATGCTACACAAGCAGGAAAACCCAGTCGTGGCTGTCAGACATTTTCTGCGACCACATGTCTCCTAACACCTGGCCACCTAACTCCCAAGACTGCAACCCCCTTGATTATTATGTGTGAGGCGCAGTTGAGCGAGAGACCAAAAAAAAACCTCCTTGTAACTCCAAAGATCAGTTGAATTGAAGGATTATGGGAGCTTTCACCAAATTAAATTAGGAGACCGTTCAGAATAGTTGCTCGAGATTTCGAAGTCGTCTGGATTCCATGGTTGAAACCAATGGTAATTTTTTTTCTTTATGAATTTCCTCTTTAATATTTCAAGACGTTTTTATGTAATTTTGATAAATATATCTATGAAAATGAGATGTCAGTGTTATTTTCATATTTGCGTAATTTAGACGACAGTTTATTCACCGCTACCTATATATGTGCGTATGTGTGTGTGTGTGTGTGTGTGTGTGTGTGTGTGTGTGTGTGTGTGTGTGTGTGCATGTATGTGCGTGTGTGCATGTATGTGCGTGTTTGCGTGCGTGTGTGCGTATGTGTGTGTATATACATACATTTACGCGCACACACGCACGTATATATATATATATGAATACAATTACAAATATATTTTTTACGCACATATGTACACTTATATATACATGTTTAGTAGTAGCAGTGCCAGGCAGTTTGTAGGCATAAACTTTTGGTTAGTTAAAATATGTTTGTGACAGATTTCAACGTAAAAATTGAAATTTACTTCAGTTACCGTGTTGTAAGTTGTTTTCCACATTTTACCATAAGGGAAATTTTTTTCCACACTAACTGCAGTGAATTTGCCTGTAGAAGTTCAAATACGTCACAAACATATTTTACCTAACATAACGTTCACACTTATAGATAAATGTGCCTATATGTGTGCATGTGAGCAGGCGTGGGAGGATTTGTTTCCGCGTCTATGTGCCTTTGCATGTGGTGCATCTTTGTGTGTGTGTACGCGTGCGGATGCATGCGTGTGTGTGTGTGTATACGCGCGCGTGTATAGATATACTTGATGAGAGAATTTCTGAAAACACGTCTGTGTTTATAATAAGAAATCTTTTGAAAAACAGAATGACACGAAACTTTTCATAGTAACAACAGCTCATTGCAAAAAGGCTTGTTTGTTTGGTTTTTTTTTTAAATTTTATGTAATATAATTATTGTATTATTTTACTTGTTTCAGTCATTTTGATAGCGGCCATGCTGGAACTCCGCATATTTAAGTAATTCTGTTCTCAAATAACGTGACATTATGCATTATATATTATAATTACGCATAATATATAATTATGAATTATATATTATAATACATTTAATTAACATTTCTGAATAATGTTTATTTATTATTATTAAAGAAAGTAAATTTCTTGCGTGAAACAATTCCTTACGAATTGAATATTGTTTGCTCTATTGTACATAGACTGCAACAATAGAGGTACAGTAGTTTCCACCAATTGTACTGCGTGTCCTTTTCGTCACAAATTAAGAATCTCGATTCGAGTCATTAGCAGTTTGATCTAAAGAAATGCCGTGTAAGTATGAGGCTCATTGAATTTCGTCCAATTTCAGAAAAAAGAAAGCATATTAATTCAATTTTATTTTTCAGTTAATGTTTAATCCCTATGTGAGTGTGTATGTGCTAGTATATATATATATATATATATAAGCTAGTAAAAATAAATACAGAAAAAGGGGTTTTCTATGATTGTGTATAGAGGAATATATTATTTTGCTTAAAAGAGTTCCAACACTGTCTGTTTTTTATGTTTTATTTATATTCCTGCAAAACCAATGTGGGATATAGAATATGGAATATACAATATATAATATAATATACAATATATAATATAAAATAAAAAATGGATGGTACTATGAAATAAAGTATTAAATGTCTTATTGAATATATGGAATATGCCTTATTGAATAGATGAAATATTGAGTGTTCAATATAAAGGATTAAATATATAAAGGCGAATACGTATTTTCTATACCTTGTGGTATTTCATCATGGCCGGTATGACAGACTTTATGCGTATATAGGCATATGTTTATGCGTGCGTATAAGTGGAAATATATTGTGTAATGCAGTTAAACAGGCGCACACAAAACAAACATGCGGTCTCACAAATTCATTGTTTTTAAGAAATACTAATGAAAATTATCAGTCAAACATCTAATTCAAAGATCTCAGACGAGAATCTTCTAAGTTTGCTGGTTAAATGGTTAAATTAAGTTTAAAACACAGATGAAAACAAAAGCATATAATTGAATTACATTAATTTTACGCGCATTTCCGTGGCAATAACATAATTTATTAAATGTTAAATTTACATATGCTTTGTTACAACACCAATAAATACAAATGTAATTTCAAAAAGTTAAAACTTTGCTCTGATAGATATTTGTAGCTGTTTGAAAATTATTAAATGATGGTGGTAGATAGATTTGCAAACATATAGTCTAAATTCATCCTAACCTGTTCCATAAAAATGTTTCTATTGAATACATATGTTAAACAGTTACTAAGATTAGTATATGAAAAACGAAATAAGATAACGTTACTAGGCGTCATATAAACACATATAAGCTCTAGATTGCAAAGAAGTACATCTACAGTTTCACATTTTAACATAAGCTTTTCTGTCCTTGCATTTCCAGTATTAGGAAAGTGTATGTACAATGTTCATTCTTGTTTTCCATCTTATGTTAATTCTTTGTCGGACAACAAGCTGCAAAGTTAATACTGTTTCTTTTATTTTTATTTTTTGTATCATTCTTTCATATGTAGAAAATGTTACAAATTTTTTTCTTTTTTTAAAATTTTATGCACTTCAATTATAGGCAAGTCCCCGAGAGAGAAATTTGTTCAGAGAATCTGCATCAAATTTTGCCACATGCTTGGTGATACCTGCTCAGAGAGGTACGCAAAGTTTTCAAATAGTATTCATCGTTCTCAACACAATCAAGATCTTGTGCAACTGAAAACCATGCGTCTTGTTGTTCAGCTGAAAGCGGTTTTGGCAGATACGTGTCTCATACACAAATATTTACCGACATTGAACTGAACTGAACCATAAATAATCTGCACGTCCTCTGATACCACACGGATAGGGATTCGACAATTTTCCCTGACAGTTGAACGCACATCCGTGACTTTTTTCTCAGTTCGAAAATATCGACATTTTTTCAGCCATCTTGAAAAAGTGTGAACCACTTGTACACATGTGTGCAGCTCATACACTCCTCGCCATACACTTTCTTCAACATTTCATAGGCCTCTGAATAGGCACCGCCATGACAACTTTCTCTGTCATAGTGAATGCGACCGTCACCCGCTACACACCTTCCTTCTATGTGTTGCTGTAAACAGCAGAAATGAGCTAGGACGTTAAAGCTTAGTACACATGCACAGCAGCATTCAAGATTAATGCGTTTAAAGCGGTTTCACTCTGCGTGCTTCAGCTTCGTTACTATGGCAACAATCCCGATACCCATTGGTCAAAAATAGTATGTATATGCATGTGTGTGTATGTGTGTGTGCGTGTGTTGGTGTGTGTGTGTGGAGAGACTGCGATTGAGAGAGGGGCCCACGAAGAAATAGAAAGAAATATAAATATTTAATTTGGATAACTTAGAGCGTTTGTCGATACGCTCTTGGACCAGCTGCAAAGATTGCCTGCCAGCTTACGAAGAGGATGATTCTATAAGTCACCACTCGGTTCTTGGCGTGCAATAATCCCATCCCAATTACTTCTTTTGCTTCTTATTTTAAATTTTACTTACATCAGTTTTCAAGCCCCATCGGAATTCAAGCTTAACCGCATCATTTCTGTTCAGGAAAATAGAGTGTCATATTATTTCTCGCATCGTGACATTATTCTGATGTCATGCTCCGCAAAACTCTTCAGCCGTATCACATGCGAAACCCTATCGAAACTCTACTCAGATCAAGCCAAAAGAGATTTCGTTAAGTCTACTCCCGCCTTGGACCCATATTAACGTTTCACAGACTTGCTGATTTCAAGAAAATTATTCAGTAAAGGAAGATAAATGTTTATTTGCCGCCATTTTGTATTTCATCAAAGCCTTAGGCTCTGTCCAGCGTGAGCAAATGTTTCTGATTCTTTCTGCCTATGGCGTACCAAAAAAGTTGTAAAAGCTATCTGCTTGACCTCTGCGGGCTGCAAATATTTCATATGCCCCCCCTGATGTAGACACATCCGCAACCAACAGAGGAATACTCCAAGGAGACATCTTAGATTCTTTCTTTTACATAGTCACCTTGGACTATGTAATAGGGTACGCTATGGTATCTGAACTAGGCATAACTATTCACCACAGTCAATGTCCTCGTTATTCAGCATCGTATCTAATTGACCTCAACTTTGAAGATGACATTACTTGTCTCATACAGATGCATAAACCAACCTTTTCTCACATACATGTAGTAGGCTGGCATTGAAGATTGTCCCTCAATATACCGCTCCATGACGAAATTGCTCGTGTGGGTGATTTTAAACTTTCATCGGGGTCTATTGAGTCCGTTTCCCATTTATACTACTTTGGCTCTGTTATCCACTTTGACAGTACAGTCGTTAACATTAGTAATGTGAGATCATTGTCAGGATCCAACAAGCTATGAAAGCACCAAAACTATTACGTGCCTTAAATCTGTCTCGTGCTACAGTAGAATCCGTTTTATTCAAGGACCCCGAATGCTGGGCACGACAGCGATCACTAGAGGGTGCCTAAACTCGATTTCTCAGCGAGGCCTCTCTCATCTTTTATGCCGACCATCTTTCAAATTGGTCACCATATTAATCTATACCTCCTATCAGCAAGACAATCAAAGATGGCTAAGATCTTAGGCTAAAAATTTCGTGGATATTGGCATGTCATAACGGTTTTCATCTCTATACCTCCGTGAAAGCATTCAAGCTAGTTGATAGGCTCACCAACTTATGCATGCCCATCAACTTATACATGACCCAGGGTTGGCTCGCACAATGTTATTTTACACATGCTGGCGAATTTGTATATATGCATGTACCAATATGCGAGTGACTGTGTATAGAGAAATAGATACATGCACACCACACAAACGCGTTTTTTTTTCTTTAATTGTGTCTCGAATGTGAATATGTATTAGGCTGTTCCGATAATAATAACCGATTTCAGAAAAATATTTTTATTCTGGAAAAATTAATAATAGAAATGTTTTGATTAGTCGAAGTATGAGCCGTGACCATCTATGCATCTCTACCATCGATCAACGAGATTATTTATGCCTTGTTAATAAAACCTTATTGGCTTTCATGATAAGAAACCTTTAAAAGCTAATTCTACCTTTAGTTTGGACTTGAAAGATTTATCACTTAAAAACGTGTTTAAATGCTTTAACAACGGTAGTTAAAGGGTGAAAGATCAGGAGAATATGGAGGATGCGGTAAAGTCTCCTATCCCAAGTCTGTTATTTTCTGCAGCGCCATTCTTGCAACATGACGCTTTGCATTATCGTGGAGAAGATTTGGGCCATGCCGATTCACTAATGTAGGTCTCATTTTTTGCAAGTAAGCATACATTTGAACGAGTTGGTTGCAGTAAACCTCTGCTGTAATACTTTTATTGGCTTCCAGAATGCTGTAATGGACAACACTAATTGTAGACCACCAGACAATCACCATAATCTTTTGCAGATGCAACTTTGGCTTTAGGAAAAGTTTGGGGGACTCATCACGATCCTAAAAGATCCACTTTTCGTCACAAGTGACTATTTCGGCTAAGAAAAGTATCACTGGTGTTACGCAGAAAGAGCATGGAGCACACCTCAAAACGCCGAACTTTTTGAATTTCATTGAGCTCATCCAGTACCCATTTACCGAGAGTTTTCACCTTACCAATCTTCTGCAGCTTGCTTGAGACCGTTGCAATACCGATACCAAATGCCTGAGATATTTCTCTGAAACTTTGACGTGGGTTTCGTTCAGTTGCTTTCAATCGTTCATTGTCAAGATTTACACGACTGTCCTCCACCTTCTTCATCGTCAAGGCTCTCATCACCACTACAGAATTTCTGAAACCAATTTCGTACTGTGTGAATACTTGTAGACCTCTCTCCCCGTGCTCTGTTCATATGGCAGCAGTTTGGTTGCCATTGTGCCCAAGCAAGAAAAGTAAGCGTAGATCCTTTTGTCATGTTCATAAGTAAGGGTACCTATGCCTCAAGAATGTTTTCTGTCGCACAAAGAGCAAAAAAATTATAAAAGAGCATATATCAGTTATTAAGTATGCCGAAATATAATTAAAATACTATGATGAAATTGTGTTTCAAAACACAGCACTTAGAGCGGCCATTATGTTCGGAACAACCTAATAGATGAAATATCACCATCAGATTCATTCCATGAGTATAAATTGCAAACGATTTTTCTTCGGGGTTTCACACATATTAATTAAATGATTTGATTTAACAATTGCATTCATACCACCTTCTTTGTTTTTCCCAGCACTCTAAGAAGAAAATGTATTTCTCTTCTAATAGTTATTTTAATTGCAATATCAGAATTGCTATCATCTTCACTAGAGCTGTCAATTGTGTTTATGTAAATTATTACTAATGTTAATTAAACGATATTTTAGATCGCACCAATAATTCAGTTAAAAAATTATCTAAACTGTTTTGCTTCCATCAAAAATGCTTTAGGAAATTTGAATTAATTTTATTCTACGTATGGTATGTGAGAAACTAAGCTTTCATATCAACGAGAAACTAAGAGAATTTTAAATAGTTAATCGTTATATGTTGTATTATAAAATGTATTTTAGGTTTCAATCCAAAGGCAATTCGATTTAGAAAGTGTAGTATTAAACAAATTTCCTTCATCCTTTATTTTCTTTGTTTAATTTGTGGTCCTTATGTAGCATTGGTATGTTTTGGGTGATGATGGTGAAGGCTTCTTTGTTTCTGGGGTTGTATGTGGGTATGTACGGCAGTATTTTCGGGGAATGTGTTTAAGGACCACAAAGTAAAGGAAATTTTACACACACACAAAATCATCAAAAGCCACAAACAACCAAAATCACTGAAAAAGATCCTCACAAAGGCAAAATTATTTTCCGAAACAACAGATGCGAAAGTAAACAAATGTGGTCGACCAAATTGTGCAACATGCCCAAACATTCTAGAAGGTTCAGAATTCCTCTTCAAAGAGGGACACAAATTCAAAGTTAAATCTAAATTTACTTGTGCCTCAGACAATCTTATATATGTAATAAGATGTTCGGGTTGCCACGAGAACTACATAGGGTCCACAGGTTTATCGCTCAGATGTAGATGCACTCTGCACCGCCAGCAGATTGCATACCCAGAATACCGAATGATACCTTTTAGTGATCATATTGAGAAATGCGCAAAACAAATGCTACCACAATTTTTAATCTTTCCTTTTTATCAATGTGCCATTAAAACACCAACACAGATTAGATTAAATAAGGAAACCTTTTTCATTCAAAAATACAAACCTAAACTTAACCATTGCTAACACATTTAAATAAGGAAATTCATCACCCCACTGAGAAAAAAGGGGGGAAAAATATAGAACAAAACCATGGTAAATTAATCAAATTCTACCACCTCCTAGATTTCGATTATCTCCCCTATACCGGA
>NC_068983.1:125940103-125941139 GCF_001194135.2 Octopus bimaculoides | reverse complement strand
ATATATATATATATATATATATACATACATACGTATATTTGTATATATTTCTATGAATATATGTGTTTGTATATATGTATGTCTGCAAGTATTTCTTCATACACTAACGTTCAGCCTACAAAATACCCCTCTCAGGCTTCGAGGCCCTCAAATTTATATAACTTGTTATTCAGCAGGATTGAAGACGCTAACTCATAATTATTTCTATTTCAAAATAAACACTGATATACAGATATCAAACGTTAAGTATGAAGAGGCATATGTACCTATATGTATCATCATCATCATCATGAACTTTCTACGCCCGGAAAAATCACGTGTACGTGAAGATACGAGAATCCTCACAAGATTCAACTATATTAATATAATTATACTCAAAGGATGTGTGCATTGAATATTTATCTTCTGTCCATTGGGGAATGCACACGGAGACATACAGTGACTAACACTGACACTAGCGTGCCTTCTCTTACACGTACATGTATATATATAATTTTACTTTTATACTTATATATGTCAAATAAAATCATTACCTACCTATGTGCGGTTACATTTATGTATGTTTCTATGTATGTATGTATGTATGTATGTATGTATAAATGCATGTACGTATGTATGTAAATATGTATGTATGTAGGCCTTCTGATTTAAATTACTACAATAATTGAAACAAATTGAAGACAATCTAATTAAAGCTTTCTAAAGTAGGAAAAATTCAAATCTAATAAACGTCCGCAAGGTTTCTAAGCCACAAGAGAATATATATATGTTTTTCTTATTACTTTCAAGTATCAAATTATGAATTATATGAAAAGCAAACTTATGTTATTATTTATAAATCAATAACTAAGTGTCAATGTATATTATGTTGGGAGAAATTGATTTGGTACAGGCTTCAAATTAAATGACTTTCATGTATCCGAGCATCTCCGTCGACTACTGTGTTCAAATCTAGCCCGAATACAATTTGCACATTCACCTTCTACGCAAAAAAATAGATGCCAATTTCATTTCCTTCGTAAATTGAAATTGATAT
>NC_068983.1:125931328-125933398 GCF_001194135.2 Octopus bimaculoides | reverse complement strand
ATATATATGCATATATGTATATATATATATATATATATATACATATATGTATATATATATGTATATATATATATATTTATGTAATGATTCCATTGTTCATTTAAATGGAGTTGCATGAAACGATCGTACTGCATTACCGCTGGAAATACTTATTGTTTATTGAAAAACGAACTCAGGCTGCTTTCAATTTCATGTATTTGCATTAGGAAACATTAGTACAACACTTACAAACCAGAAAAACACTCATAGCTCGGTACATCTCAATACCTCACATACACACCTGAATATTTACAGAGATGAGCGTTACGTTTCCGATATTTGAATTATATTTAGAATAGAAGCTGTAATGTCTCCGCATTCACATTTGGAGAGAATTGCTCATGAAGTGTAGTTCCATTGCTCCTCAGTATCGCGGATCGTCCCGTGAACATGTGTTATAGAGAGACATTTTGAATTTTCCGGATACTTACTTAATGGAATCTTGCGTAATACCTCTTGTCAGATATGTTGCCTGCACGTTGGCAGAAGGAATTATTTGTTTCGCTAATGCAATCTGTCCATATACTGCATTAACTGCCCAAACTGCAATCTTTGCCGATTGGGTAGGTAATGTGGTATATGATGTTTTGCGTTTTACAGTTCATGTCTGCATTTATTTTGTAAAGGGATCCACTCTTTAATTTTATGTGGGAACCACTTTCTAAATATTTAAAGTTCTTCTTGTTGCATGTTCCGCATCTCCTATCGCCACATTCTTTTACTAAGATTTCTTATTCATTTTCTGACTTGAATTCTGCCATTGTGAGGTGCTTTTTTAAAGATTTTTGGTTGGCGTCTACTATTCTCTGAGGTGTTTTTTTTTTCAATCAGTTTTCTTTTTAGGGTTTTGCAGGAGTATAGGTAAGTTCGATTTTATGGCGGGAAAGATGTTGGTTATTCCAGGACTATGTGTGTTAACGAACAGAATCGTGTTTTCATTAACATTTTCCTTAGGTGTCCGTAGTTGGGTGATGATCAAATTCATCACCTTTTTAATTCCCTCATTTCTGCAGTGTGAGGAGAATCTTTAGTTCATTGAGTCGGATTTCACGTATTCTGGGGTCCGTTAATATAGCACAGATGCGTCTTGCCATGTTTCATGGGATGTTTCTTTTGATGTGTGAATGATGGCAAGAGTAGAAATTTAAATATTGGTGTCTGTCAATTTTTTTGTAAAATATATCTGTTGTGAATGTGAAGTTCTGTATCCATTAATGCTAATTCATTGCAACAGAATTGTCATGAATTTTATGGATGTGTGAAGTGTATTCACTACATTGTTTCATATGCTTCAATCTTCATTCGATCTGTCCCAGTAGATGAATCAATCATGAGGGAAGCGTTTCCAATTATTAATGATATATTTTTTGTACTCCTGATCGAAAATTTTTCCACTTCCTCATAAAGTTTTTGTTCCAAGTATCCCATAATGAAGGTAGAATTTGAGGGTGCAAGCCGCACGGAAGAAGAAAGAAGGGGAGAAAGTTAGAAAGAAAGCAAAGAGATTTTCAGTGATGACCACACCACACTTTTCCTTTGTTTTGTTTCAAGAGGTCACCATCCTTAAACCCATTCCAATACAATGGTAAATGACTAAATGAATAAATGGATGTTGAAAATGGGGAAATTCTCCTTCTTTCTCTCTCTCTCTCTCTCTCTCTCTCTCTCTCTCTCTCTCTCTCTCTCTCGGTGTGACTATCTATCTATATATCTACCTATCTTTCAATCTATCTATCTCCATTGTCATGGAACCTCACCCCAATAAAAAAAAACAATGTTGACCTCTTCTAAACACCCCCACCCCCAAAAAACATCTGTTTTATATAAATGAACAAGTTGTTTGTACATTCACAAAATTCCATTTGACAAGTTCGAGAGAGGAACGAAAGCGTTAATATTAATAATGAAGAAATAAAAAGATTTTTCTTTTCCAAAATTCTGGCGAACTTTGTTCTCAATATTCAATTTATGTACACCACACGTAACACACACACACACACACACACACACATACACACACACACACACACA
>NC_068983.1:125930928-125931228 GCF_001194135.2 Octopus bimaculoides | reverse complement strand
CTTATATCGATGTGCTCCAGTGATGGTAACTGGGCTGAGCATAGCATAACACTTAACAAAATTAAAAACCTATATAACCTGATCACTAAAATTGTTAAAAAACATCAAGAAGCAAAATTAGCAATACTTATACTAGTTGTAAAGATGTCTTTGTAATCAACCAGACTATGAAATTTTTATCATCCAGACAAAAAACAAAAAGGCAAAAGAGAGTCACTTACTGTTATAGTTTCTGCAATGACAATATTGACCAAGGTTACCGTGGTCTTTTCCGTAGGCTAAACCTATACTGTCCTCCCC
>NC_068983.1:125925805-125930918 GCF_001194135.2 Octopus bimaculoides | reverse complement strand
AATGACAATATTGACCAAGGTTACCGTGGTCTTTTCCGTAGGCTAAACCTATACTGTCCTCCCCTCTTTTTACACGAGAACATTACTGTGATGCACGATCCCTATTGATCGCTTTTTTTCTCTCGGTCCCTTTTGATCGAACTCCCCCCTCCTTTTTCCTTCCTCCGATCCCTTTTGTTCGACACCCACCCCTACTTTTTTTCCTTCCCCCTCCTAAAAAGAAAAGATCTACATTGTATTCGTCCCATCTTTGTTGATCTCCGTGTATCATTGCTTCTTCTTGCATCAGGTGAACATTTTACTTTAGGTTATACATTGTAACCTGATGTTTTTCATGTAAATAATCATAAAATAAAAGCTCGTATTACTGAAATTTGAAAAATTAAATGTGATAATGAGATCTGTGTTTGTCGATGTATCATATCCGAAAACATAATGACAAAATACTTGAAATATGAGATATCAATTGCCAAAACTAAAGACATATAGCACTACACAGACAGAAAACAATGAATGACTCCTTTAATCTTATACGAGGTATATTCGGTCTGCAAGACAGAAAAAAAAGATCAGTATCACGTGAGCTGGCAAAATATTCGACTTATATCATTGAAAATCTCCCTCAGCAAATTGTACCTCTAAACCTGATTATTTCCGACCCATCGTCAAAACGGTAGAGGAGGAGGGGCTGAAACCAGACGTGGTTCCTCCTAATGATGTCTTGAGCTAACTGGATCCTATAAAGGGGCTGTTGTGGTAGCAGACCACGAAACATGGTTGAAATTCCCCCCGGGAGTGTTTCAGGAAGTATACTATTGTAAGCAATGTTGTACTAAACACATATTAGAATTGCTTGTTACGAAGTGTTATAGTTGTAAGAAATGTATAGTCATAGATATTACATAAGCCATAGGAGATATATTTATTGACCATAATTTACTAATAAATTTCTACAGGCTATTTCATACAAGTGTACACATTTTAGCATTTTAGAATCTAGTTATGAGACATCATTACATATACATGAAATGCAATTTTGCAAAGCAAAATGACAAATTAAACACGATTCTAAGAAACTACGAATGTCGTAACCGCATAAAGTAAGGTAAGTATGTAGTAAATTTGTAGACATAATTTATTCGTATCTCCAGGACTGTACTTTTCATTTGCTGTTGGCGTTGGGAATATAGAAATACGTTATATTCAAGTTTCTATATTCTTACACATAGAACCTCAGTGTCACTCCATATAAACATTTGACAAAAGTTATTCAAAAGTTTTTAGTTACGACAGAATTTATTTGCTATTACGCAGTAAACTTATTAACTTACATTCAATAAAATTCAGCAAATAATTGCTTTCCTTTTCAAACGATTCGTTATAATTTTTATGGTAGAAATGCTTTAAGAAGCATTGCTACCACCAGAATTTAGTTATGACAAACAGCATTTTGCAACATTCGTATAAGAAAAGAAAAGGTTAGATGAACTAATATGGTATTTCTGTTCTCGGTATCCTACATGTGCAAACACGCTTGTGTGCATAACAGATAACTAAAAGGGGTTCTCTGAGCATACATACTATCTTAGATCAATGGACGTTTCTTTACCCTATACGAATGTTTTAATTCTAATGTGGCTTTGCGTAACTCATCGACATTCTCAATGTACGTGTTTTGCTTGCTTGTCAGTTAGACGCAGCAAAGTACTTTGGGGACAACTTCCGCATAACGCTGAGTTTTATAACACCTGAAAGTCATACACAAGCGAAACACATCGACCGGTTCTGTTCAAGATGGTTGGATATTAACATTTCTACATATACATATTGTGCGGATGTACGTTTGTAGGTTTGCATATGTTTGTAATGTTGGTCATGTTTGACAGAATTAATGGGCGAAGAAAACAGTTTTCAGTACGATGAAATAATTACATATGTCGTATAGAATTGATAACTTCCCCGGTGGTTTCGGTAATGAACAATTTAATGACTTGAATAACTAAGCTTTTTGATAAATTCATTGGTAAGTGTTGTGAAATTTAGTCTTTTGGAACGTTTTATTTATAGTATTAGCACACATACACGCACATATATATACACACGCACATATTATTATTATTATTATTATTATTATTATTATTATTATTATTATTATTATTATTATTATTGAGTGAGAGAGCAGTGCATGCCATCACAGTGACACTGGGGTAAAATATACGAAGCCCAATATACCCATCAGGACTACCCGTCTGATAAGGGTACACCAGGCACATGCATCACAACCATATGTGCGCGACATGGTGATCTCATATGAAGATAAACAGCGCATGACCTCGCAAGTGGGGCCCAGTTAGAATTGTTTGACCTTTGTCAAGTTCCAATCCCGCTGAAAAGGACCTTGAATGAGGTTTTTGTAAGGATGTTGAGCAAATCACCCATGTTTCCAAAGGTGAATTATTCAAACCCCAAAGAATTCCTCTCAATACATGGCTATGATGCTCCCCCAATATTTCTGCTCATGATCAGAGATGCACATATCATCAGCCACCAAGGGACATGCTCAACTGTTAATGTCAAATAGCTGACAAGAAAATCTGTGGTATTAAGCAGAATATTTATTGTAGCCCATCTCTTATACAAAGACAAAACAATGTAGATGATAACACTTCCAATCAATTAAGATCAGAAGCCATGATAGCCACTACCTGGTACTGCATCCAGGCATTGATAACACTTCCAATCAATTAAGAACAGAACCCATGAGAGCCATTACCTGGTACTGCATCCGGGCATTTATTATTATTATTTTTTATTATTATTATTATTATTATTATTATTATTATTATTATTATTATTATTATTATTATTATTATTATTATTATTATTATTACCGCGGGGTATATAGGACGTGTTTTCAAACGCCCCAGGCCGGCTCGACTTAAGACATATATTTACACTAGTTTGGTGCATTATTTTAGTATTCATTTTGTTCCAAGTTCTTAATAGAAACACCAAGAACCTGTCACAACCTCCACCTCACGCGTTACATCATAGTGAGGGTGGTTAAGGACCCTGGCATGGATGGAGCTCTCATCAATTTGGATCATTCGAAAGCCTTTGAAGTCGACCACCAATACTTAGAGACACCTCTCGACACAACGAGTCTCAGTCCTGTTTTCAGAAGCTGGATCGCTGCAATGCACTATGACATCTGTTCTTGGTCATAGTAAACGGCCACCTATCAGAACTGTTTAGCATCACTTCTTCAGTCTGTCAAAGATGCCCACTCTCGCCTCTTCTATACGTACTGGCTCTCGAACCTTTGCTGAGAAAGCTGTATGTTTTGAGGGGCATAATCGCGATCTCGGATGCGGTAGGTTCGTGTCAGCTTATGCAGATGACGTGACCATAATAGTGTTTGACATCTCGGAAATCGAGGTTGTCGACACTGCTGTAAGGAGCAAAGATTTACTGGGCAAAATTGGCAGGCATGCATCTTGTCGGCTGGAAAGGCGGATCCACGATGAACGACAGCGTTGTTGAGCGCTGGACGGAAGGTCCAGTTAAATTGCTTGGAATCTGGTTTGGTTTGGAGCTCGAAGTAAACCAGAACTGTGGGGAAGTGATGATCAGGGCGGCCAGTCTCACTCAGAAATAGGCACAGAGGAAATTATCCCTGAAGGGTCGCGCGGAGGTGGCGAAAGCGTACATTGCTTCTGTCGCCTACTACCACCTGATTGTGATCTCTCGCACTGCTTTGTGAATGATGAAACCGATGCGCTTGCTCTTCCACTTTCTTTGGAAGAGATGTGTTCCGCTCGTTAGCAATTCATCTGCCTTCAGCAGCCGCTGAGTGGAGGACTGAACATGTCGTGGCTAATGATACATAGAAATGAGCCCACGATGCGACATCTCTAGTTATTCCTTAATGGTGTGCAGGTGTGATCACCGTTTTTCTCAGACAGGATTTTCTACAGCTCCTCTCATTGACATAACCACATTTCTGATGCATGCGTAGATCGAGAAGGGCGTTTAACACCTGGAATATCGGCAAGCTCTCAGTCCTATTCCAGTCAGATAATACGATCGGTGGAAGTTCCACATTAGAGTTCTATAAGGATATAGTGGCCAGCAAGAGCGACGACGCTCTCGGTGAAGCACTAGGCATCGGAAGGGATCGATTGACTGTTCATTTCCGGAGGACTTTCGGTCCTGGGCCTAAGGACAATTTCCAGAAATACATGGCTTGGCAGTGTTACCGGGGAGCCCTGTCGGTCCAAGACAAGCCCTACAGGCACGGAGGTACCGTCATTTAGACCTGTCTGAGATGTGTGCAGGGTGATGAAACCGTTCTACATGCACTCGTTAAGTGTGCAGACATTGCAGACCTGTGGAGCTTTGTTGAACAGTTCTTGACGCATGTAGAACGGATCCCGCTATCTGTCATGTCTATCGTGAGAGACGCCCTGCCGCTTTCTTTTGGCCAGGAGGGAAAGGCTTGTATCCTCTGCCTTGTGGTTGGCCATAGTTATCAGAATTTTCTTGTACATTACTATTATTTTGTAAGGGACGACCGTGCGAACTCAAAAAGGAGATATGGTGACGAATGGAAAAAAAGAGGACTCCTTTTATCTAAACGCGTCACACGGTCGAACACACAATTATATATCGAAGATGATATACATGATATGTTATGCGACGATAACATAGATGACCAGTAATGAAAGACCACAACCGTATTAGATGAATAACATAGATATTTATTATGGCGTTAAAGATGTATGTCTGTGAGATATTTATTATGGCGTTAAAGATGTATGTCTGTGTGAATGCGACATATAAGAACATAATCAAAGACAGGCCGTCATACAAAGAAAAGTGTGTATGTGAGTGATACATGTGTGTATGAGTGTTTACAGCAGATAGAAAGAGAGTCAATAACACGTGAGCAATTATACCAGTTCGTTAGTACACTATAGGAAAAGTTCTGTATGTGAAAGTGAGGAAAGGCTGAGTGTGGCAGAGCTGATCACTAGTTGTGATGTCGTGGCATCGATGCCGGGCCGTGATTCTTGTTATACAGATGTTCATCGCTGGCTGAGAACTCTTGTCT
>NC_068983.1:125920070-125925567 GCF_001194135.2 Octopus bimaculoides | reverse complement strand
CTGCTGCTGCTGTCGTGTGGTACACGGAACATTTCTCAGAGAGAAACTGGACCGAGACCAATTTGTGGGGTATGAGTTGATCTATATATAGCGTTAAGAGGGCTCCAAATGCCTTCAGAAATTTACTCTATCACGTGACCTTATTAGGGGCCGTGATTGGTCAGTTTGCGTTCTGGCGGGAAAGGTTCGAAGAAGTTGCCGATTCGAATAATAATCAGTCACGTGATGACAAGGAATGGGTTCTCTACTACGCTCGCATTTATTTATATTTAAATAAGAATGGCGATAGCAGTTTTGTATCTAATGGCGGTAGGTAGTTTCACTACAATTTCATTGATTAACGATTTTGTGTTTAAACCCGTTTGTCCCTTGTTTTGTATTGTCGTTATCTGGTTTTTTATTCTGCCCTGGTGGCCAATAAATAAAGAACTGTGATTATTATTATCATTATTATTATCATTTCAATTTTGTTTCTATTTCTTGTCGAACGTCTTCCCGACACCTACGGCAAAGTACTTCACTATATGCATTGGTAGGCCATTAAAGCACACCAGATTGTTCATTTACAAAAACAGATTGTTCATTTACAAAACAGATTGTTCATTTACAAAAACAGATTGTTCATTTACAGATAAGAGGAAGGCGAGCCGGCAGAAACGTTAGCGTTATTTCGTCTGCTTCTACGTTCTGAGTTCAAATTCCGCCGTGGTCGTCTTTGCCTTTCATCCTTTTGGGGTGGATTAAATAAGTGCCAGTAACGCATTGGGGTCGTTATAATCGGCTTGATCCGTTTGTCTGTCTTTGTTTTTCCCCTCTGTGTGCAGCCCCTTATGGGCAGTAAAGAAATGAGAAATAAGAGGAAAGAAGGAAGAAAGAAAGAAAAAAAAAATAAAGAGAGTAAAAGGATAAAAGGGAAAATGAAAACAAAAGGAAACAAAGGAAATACAAGGGAAAAAGGAAACAGAAATTCACTGCGACAATGCTCCACTCAATACGTGTTCCGAACCTGTAAAAGCAATCTTTTGCACTTCTTATATGAGTGGTAAACCAAGGATCATTCTCAAATAGTTTTGAACACTTCAAGTGCTCCTACAATCACTGGTGTTGTAGTCATCATGAGATATCACTTTTTTCGATTTCAATCAGTAAATCTTTATATTTCCTGAACTTATCAAAGTCTTTGGCAGCGGTATTATGATCACAAGGTATGCTCACGTCAATAAATAAACAGACTGTATTGTTTTGGTCTTTCACAACAACATCCGGTTTATTAGTTTCTACGGTCCAGTCTGTATGTACTGGAAAGTCCCAAAGAATCGTTAGATTTTTCTCCCTCAGTTACAGCTTCAGGATGATGTTTATTCCATTTATCAGCAGTTTTGGTTTTATAATGCCGACATATTGACCAGTGTAGAAAATGGCCAACAGTGTCACGTTTTGATTTATACTCTATAATTCCTAAAACGTTACATTCAGAAATTTCAATCACGTCGTCGCAGTATCGGCACTTTGGGTCAACCCATGTAATTCATCACATTTGTTCAGTATTTCCGGATCAATAAGCTCTGATCCTGAGCAGCTAAAATGAAGCCTTTGCTCTCTGCTTCTAACCCTAAGCACCGTAAAGGCTGATGGGTGTCATTCTGATCTATATCACTATGTTTGCTACGGACACATATTTGCCACCTAACCGCCAATTTATTTGTAGACTTTTTTCTTTGTGAGTGAATTCACCTTCTTTGCAACAACAATTGCCGCACTTCTAACATGATGTTAGATATTTCCAGATATTTGGTCAGTATAATTGTGGTAATTTTTTTAGAGATTTCAAATAGGATCAAAGCTCGGTCTCGTTGGTCAATGGGAAGGTAAAGACGATCCGTGTCTGCCTTTGGGTGGTGCATTCTATTGCAACTCACTAGATTACGGATGTTGATGTCAATTTTCTTTATTTCGCTAATATTCTAGTTCAACTCATTTAAGATATAAATAACAAATGGAAGTGCTAGAGAATTTAAGGCTAACACCTTGTTACGTGCATTTAACTCAGATATCAGGATTGCTCAAACTCTCCTGTGACATTCCTTCCTGATCTTCTTTTTCACTTTTGCATGCTGAATGCCAGAGCTTTCATTTATTCCTAGGTATGTGAAAGATTGTTCCTGTTCAAATTCTTCTATAAATTTGTCAACATCTAACACCACTGAAGTTGAGGTCGTCAATTTGCCTTATTATTATTATTATTATTATTATTATTATTATTATTATTATTGTTGTTGCTGTTGTTGTTGTTGTTGTTGTTGTTGTTGTTGTTGTTATTGTTATTATTGGACATAAATTTTTGCGACGTTTTAGCAGAAGCCAATCTCTTCGATTAAATCTGTATGCAGGTACCCCATGATTAAACATATAAACACGTGTTTATATGTTTAATCATAGCGTACTTGTTGATGAAAGCTCTGCCTGGCAAATCATATTATTTGCTAATATAAAGCTAGAAACCATGGTCCAGGAGAAAGATGGTAAATGTTTTTGTTTTTCATTCCCTTCGAAATATATCCCTAATAGTGGTTTGGATTTTGGCTATTCCTTCTAGCGTGCTAGGTTTCCTATGATGGTTACCTCTTATGTGTTTAAATGACACTCTATTATATGAATAATATACAGTCTATTCTATTGATTAATCTTTCTCCACGCTAGGTCACTAAAATTTTTTCTTAACCTGATATTATATATATTTATATATGTGTGTGTCTGTGTGTGTGTGGGTGTGTGGGTGTGTAACTGTATAATGATATCATATTATATATAATATAATATTTGTAAACAAACGCGGAACGCTTTGTAAGTTGCAGAGAGAAAGCTACTATGCAAGGCTCATAGTATAACGATAATTGTATAAGAATATAGCATAATAATATTTCATTCTCCGATTTGAAGCGACAATGTAAAAAGACAAACAAACGACTGGAAAATGATGATATAACCCCAGTCAGAATCGAACCTACAATTCAACGCTAAGGCGGCTCTTTGTGCATTCGATTGGTCCAAACACTCACCCATCAATTTCATCCAAATTTAGTTAATATCTACTTAAACTGTCTAATACTATATGTAATATTTGTAAACAAACGCTGAAGGCTTTGTAACTTGCGAAGAGATAGCTACTATGGAAGGCTCATAGTATGGAATTTCAAAAATATTAAACATAGGCGCAGTATTGGCTGTGTGGTAAGCAGCTTGCTTACCAAGCACATGCTTCTGAGTTCAGTCCCACTGCGTAGCAGCTTGGGCAAGTATTGTCTGTTATAGCCTCGGGCCGACCAAAGCCTTGTGATTGGATTTGGTAGACGGAAACTGAACGAAGCCCGTCGTATATATGTGTGTGTGTGTTTCTCCACGAGCCATGGCTTGACAACCGATGTTGGTGTGTTTACGTCTCCGTAACTTAGTAGTTCAGCAAAAGTGATCGATAGATTAAGTACTAGACTTACAAAGAATAAGTTCTGAGGTCAATTTATATGACTAAAATTGGTGCACTAGCACGGCTGCAGTGAAATTACTGAGACAAATAAAAGAGTAAATATATTTGTATCTATATATATATATTTATATATACGATGGGTTTCTTTCAGTTTCCGTTTGCCAGATCCACTCACAAGAAATTGATCGGTACGGGGCTATAGAAGAATGCACCTGACGAAGGTCCCACGAAGTGCGACTGAACCCGGAAGTATGCGGTTGGGAATAAGCTTCATACCACACACCCACTCCTCCGCGTATGTATACACATAATTACATACATACATATGTGTGTAGATAGATAGATAGATAGATAGATAGATAGATAGATAGATAGATAGATGGATAGATAGACAGGTAGATAGATGGATGGATGTGCGTGTGTGTGAATAAGTGTGTGTATGTCGTTTAGCTACCAGAGTTTTATATTGTAAATATAAACCGCACACATCAGTAGCATTTCGTTTCCTTTTATTATTATCGATGACGAACTTAACTAATTATCTAATCAATTTTGTGATTAATCGTTTGATCAACCGGCAATTTCCTACGACTATTTCCTCTGTACACTCGATTAGGCGTGCTCGCAGATGAAACAGATGATTACTTGTTCAAACAAATATTATGGAACAATTAAACCGCTAAATCGCTAAGAAGGTGACAGTAATAACTATTGTATACATAGAAGCAAAAAAAAATAATAAATAAATTTAGAGATGGAGAGGGAGACATTTGATTGAATCGACTTCCATAATTAATTAGTATTTTGTTCTATCCATGAAAGGCATCGCGAAATGACCTCTTGGGATTGTTCAACTGTTATATTTAAATTATCACTCAAGATATTTGAAGACATGTCATGTAGTCAAAGTAGCAGCAGAAATGTCTCATTAATGACTTCGTAGATATTTTACATCTTCACTACGGAATAATTTTCACTCTTGCTCCTTTCACTCTCTCGCTCTACTCTCTCTCTCTCTCACTCTTCTCTCTCTCTCGCTCCCCTCTCTCTCTCACTCGCTCCTCCCTCTCTCGCTCCACTCTCTCTCTTATTTTTTATATATATGTACGTGTGTGTGTGTGTGTGTGTGTGTGTGTGTGTGTCTGTGTATGTGTGTCTGTGTGTGTCTGTGTAAATATACATGTATATAAACATATATGTATAAAAATGTATAGATAGTTCTATTGGTAGATAGATTTCTTTTATTAGACACACAGGTCTCAATATAGAGGGGACAATGCAATGTAGAATTTTTTCCTTTAAAGAAAAAAAAACAAGAAAAAATTAAAAAATTAAAAAAAAAAGTTTTTGTTAATAAAGTCGAAAATTTCGAAAAGTGAAATTTAAAAAATGTTAATGTTCGTATTAACAAAAACAGGTAAGGGTATCCGTGGGAAGAAAAAACCTACGAAAAAAGGACCACGGAGACCTTGGACAATGGATGGGCGTCACTATTCTGGGGCAAGGTCCCTACTCTCTTTCTCTCCTCTTCTTTTACAGGGTTATGCTTAGACTGGGTCCGTCATTCACACGGACCATTCTTGCTACATTCACCCACTTTTTATCGAAGCATTTACTCGACAACACTTCTCTCTCTACTCTAATCTTCCTTTTCAAGTGGTACTTGAAACAGTTAATTAGAGGTTGGCCAGAAAGGAAAGTATTCGTCTCTAGTCCTTTCATTCTGGTCCACCATATACACTCCTCAGCCATAGCCAACAAGGTGATGAATACGGCTGTGCCTTCCCGGTTAAAGGAAGGTGGCGGGACAATATTCACAATAGACTCAGTCGACAGAACGGTCGACTCTACACGTGACAGAAGTCGTTCGACATAGTTCCACAGATTCAATATATGAGGACACTGCACGAGGGCATGCAGGACGGTCTCGTCGTCCTGCCGGCACCTCGGGCAGGTCGGACCGGCGGCATGTCTCAATACGTGTCTGTAGAACTTATCCCGAACGGGTAGTGC
>NC_068983.1:125917033-125918718 GCF_001194135.2 Octopus bimaculoides | reverse complement strand
GCCGCTGTACATTGCAGCAATCCAACCGCGGAAGACCGGACCGAAACCAGCTGCTCTGAGAACAGCCACCAAGTAGCGATGGTCCACCCGATCGAATGCCTTACTTTGATCTAAATTGATTAACGCCCCATCCATGCCGGGTTCCATAACTACCCTGTCCATGATGTAGCGTATTAGGTGGAGGTTGTCATGGATGCTTCTGCCCGGCACGCCGCACGTCTGCTCCGTGTCGACCAGTTTGCCGATGACAAGCGCCAACCTCTCGGCTAGCACCTTGGCCAAAATTTTCAAATCTGCATTAAGCAGAGTGATGGGCCTGAAGTTATCTAAGACGTCCCCCTTGTTTGGGTCCTTCTTTAGCAGGGTTACCGCACCTCGGCTCACAAAACTGGGAATGCTCCCGTTTTGCTGACAGTTGCAGTACACACTTGCCAAGACGTCCCCAAGCAAGTCCGGCATATGACAATAAAATTCGTAGGGCAGCCCATCCAAGCCAGGTGACTTGTCTCTTGCACAGCCCGGCATCGCGTCCCGTACATCCGCAGCTGTGATGGGTCTTTCGCAAAACTGTGCCTCGCCCGTCGACAGCCGTGGCAGGGCGTGCAGGTAGGCACTGAAGTCCACCTGACGTTCGTCCTCACCATCGACCGCTCTTGTTTTTCTCTATCTTTCTCTCTCCCGCTCTATCTACCTATCTCTCTCTCTCTTGCATTATCTCTCTCTCTTGCTTTATCTCTCTCTCTCTCTCTCTCTCTCTCTCTTGCTCTATTTCTGTATCTCTGTCTCACTGTCTCTCTGTCTCTGTCTCTCTCTCTCTCACTCTCTGTCTCTCTCTCTCTGTCTCTCTATCCCTCTCTCTCTCTCCTTCTCTCTCCCTCTCTCTCACTCACTATCCATCTATCTCTCTCTGCCTCTCTCTCTGTCTTTATCTTTCTCTCACTCGCTCTATCCTTGTCTCTCTCTCTGTCTCCCTCTCTCTCTCTATCTCCTCTCTCTCAGTCTCGCCTCTCTCTCTCTCGCTCCTCCTTTTCTCTCGCTTCTCTCTCTCTATCTTACTCTTGCTCCTCACTCTCTCTCTCTTGCTACTCTCTCGTTTGCTCCTGTCTCTCTCCCCACCTTCTCTCCCGCAAGCATGTTGTGCTTTGGCGGACTCCTTTTGTTGTGTTTTTCTGGTCTAACTTCGATTTATATATATGTGTCTGTCTGTGTGTGTATCTGTGTGTCTGTGTACATATACATGTATATAAACATATATTTATAAAAATGTATAGATAGCGAGAGAGAGGGAGAGGATGGAGAGAGAAATGAGCGAGAGAGAGAGAAAAACGAGAAAAAGAGGAGCGAGAGAAAGGAGCGAAAGTGAGAATAGGGTGAGAGAGAGAGAGGAGCGAGCTCTCGCTCATCTCTCTCTCTCTCGCTCTTGTCTCTCTCATTCCTCTCACTCGCCACACTCTCTGTCGCTCCTCGCACGCCCTCAATCGCTATTCTCTCTTTCGCTCGCTCCTCTCTCTCACTCGCTTCTCTCTCATGCTCAACACTCTCTCTCGCTCTTATCTTTCCCTATCTATCTCTCCCTCTCTCTCTGACTCTTCCTGACTCTTCTCTGACTCTTCCTGACGTGCTCTCTCTCTCTCTCTCTCTTTCTCTCTCTCTCTCTCTCTCTCTCTCTCTCTCTCTCTCTCTCT
>NC_068983.1:125906506-125910964 GCF_001194135.2 Octopus bimaculoides | reverse complement strand
GTCTGTTATGACTTTTCAATTTTCCTTTTTCTTGTGCTAACTTACTGCACTCGTCTGATAGACGAAAGACCTTGTTTTTTTCTTTTATTATTGTTGTAATTGTATAATAATTCTTCTTTTGTTGTATAGCTTAAAGGCGTTTGTCCATCATGTAATTCTATTTTGTATGTTAAATTCGTTCCGATATGCGAAAGATCCTTTCTGTTCTTTACTTATTTTTTCCTGTATACGTACTTCTGTTTGCCTTGCCCAGAGGCTTAATACTTTTAGCTTAAGTCCCTGGCCACGCCGGTTTTGAGTAGTATCGGAGATAATTGGGCGAAACTACGTAGACATTCCAGACTCCGACTGAAGAGGTAATTGGCTGCGAATGATCCTTCTATCTTGCCTTGTCCTGTCTGCTGTTGTTACGCTATCGTCCTTTTTTGATTTGAAGACTTGGTTGCTATTTCTAGGAAATGAAGCACTTGGTGGAGGTGCATTAATAATTCTGCCAGCTCCAATAACAAGTGCAGGCAATATTCAAGTATTTTGATGTCTTTTTCCCCTTATTAGCTATTATTCAATCAACTGAAACAAGTAGAATAGTGTAATTCAAGCATAATAGCAGCCAAATCTTCTTCAAATCAAACTCTACCATCATTTAAAAAATGTGTTCCTGAGGACTAGCGAAAAATTGTTACAAACACAGATACGCACAGCGTAATTTATCATATAAACAATATATGCGTATAAATTACCATTTTTCTCTAATTTTGTCTGCTTCAAAAGAAAACAAACCAAAAACCGGATGAAATAAGTCAACAAGTGATTAATACCATATACACCACCACAGCAGTAACTGTATTCAACTGAATAGACGTCAGTGATTGGTTGAAATTATCGAAATAAGACAATTTTTAACTTGAAATAACTTCGAATACAAAAATTCTTATCTGTTCTATAACACAAAATATACAAGTATACGAAGTTTGAAAGTGTTTCGGTACCAAAACACTACATAAAACATAAATGAAAAATGTTGCCCGTCAAAACAAAAAGATCCTATAAATTTACCAGCATTTACACATATGTATACGAGCAGCGTGGAGAGACACAATGCCAATTCCTTGTTATAACTATGTATATAATTGTTATAATACAAACACAAAACACACACACACACACACACACACACACACATATATATATATATATATATATATATATATTAATATGTTTTAGAGGCATATTTTTAGGGCAGTATATGCATACGAATGGAGTGATAGTATAATCTGAAGGCAGAGGGGTGGGAGCAATATCTCTCTTGGTAGTAGTTTATCACAACACGAACCAACACCTGTTCGCGTTATTCTTTGTATCTAATACGAGTTTACATTGTTGCTCAGCTATAACACAACAGTATATACCAACAATTATTACGTAACACAAATCGGGAGTTAATTTCTTAATTTCCCTTTTATTGTATGGTATAGTTTTCCTCTAAATAGGTTTTCCGTAGATTCCAGAAAAGAAAATTGCTTAACATTATAATAATATTAATAATTTTGATCAATTTTTCGTTGTAAATACGCACACATTCGTTTATAAACATTTGATTCCATAGTGAAATGTTTGAATCAATAGACTGGTTTGGTCGTGATCAACTCAGAAGCTTCCTGATCTCAATTCTCTTTAGGCAAAACAAATTTACATAACAATGCGTTAATGAATCTCTAACAAATACTTCTGCATTGATCATAATGTTAATTAATAAATATATATATTTAATTATACTTCCTTTGAAGTTCTTCATTATTTAGGCATCGGAAGCCTAGTGACGTGAATGTAAAGTTAAAGGTTGGTCAAGAGATATGAAAAGAGTTATCTCATGTTGCTGTTTACAAATATTTGACTTTTTCCTGACTTTCAGTGTATTCAATGTTGTATGAATTTTCTGATATAAATCAGCGTTGCGTTCATATGTTAAGTCGACGTTAAATGGTGGCAGGAAGCAAAAACGACGTAAATTCAGTCATTTCTTTTCAACGAGAATTGAAATGCTCGTATCATCGGCACTTGCAAGCAACAATATTTTAACACGTAACATGGTTTCCGTTAAATGATTTAGGTGTCGATTCAATCCCTACTCTTGAGCTAGTGTGATATGCAAGATGGGACAGACGTAGGTTGTTATTTATTTTCAGTTAAATAGACTGGATAAACTATATTTTTTCCGATAAGCGACTGTTTTTGGCACGAATCTGTAGACCATTGAGTAACTGGTGTATTACATATAAACTATTAGTAACTACTGCAATTACGCTACATGGCATGACATGATACATTTAGCACTTACCAAAATTTAGTTTGGAGAAATGTTTAGCTTGCAACTATTAGCATTTCACGTATTCCCACAAGTTTCATGAACTGAAACTTAGATTATAAACACACACAGAGACACCCACATATAAGCACACATACGCAAACGCACACAGACGCAAACACATACACATAAGCACACACGCACACAAACGCAAACATACGCAAACACACACAAATACACACACGTACCCATGCACAAACATATACTCACATACGCACACACACAAACATATATAATATATGTTTATGTAGATAGATAAAACTATATATATATATATATATATATATATTAAACATAACTATGGAAAGAAATGCCTTCAAAGGTGTGTGTAAAACACCCAAATCATTGGTACGCCACTTGAATACCACATAAATATAGGTAAAGTGCAAATTATAAACAATAAGTTAAATAGAGATAAAGTTGACATTCCAATAATTTATTTGTATTATCACATAACATAATATACTACGAATGTAATATATCATATAACATTAAAAACAAATCATTAAAAAGCAAAAAGAGCCAACAGTTTGTGTCGACTTATATACATTACTTGATTTATAAAGAATTCAATTCACTAATATAAGTCTCACCAGAGCTATGGTTTAAAGAATTCCGTGGCCGAGCAAAGTTTGCTGAAGCAATTTATATAAGCAACTTTTGTAAGAAACAGTCTCAAGCAAACAGCTTTCATTAAATTAGATACCAACACTACCATCAACGAGCTTGATGCACAAGAAAGCTATTAAATAACTGATGATAAACTAGGGAGATGGCATACAACATGCTACTATGCAAAAAGCTTAAGAAACCAGTATTACAAGAGAATAAGACTAATACTAAAAACTGAACTCAACTTCAAATATTACATCGAAACCATTAACACCCTGGCACTTCCAGTATTCTGATACAGTTTTAACATCATTAACTGCAATCTCATAGAGTTCCAACGCCTGAACAGGAACACATGAAAAATACTAAAAGCATCTAAAATATACACCACCCAAAAGCAGATCGCCTGTACGTACCTAGACATAATGAGTGAAGTGGAATGATGCAGTTAGAACTGTGCTATAAGATTAATAGCAATGAACAAGTAGTTATCTGGTACAGAGAACTGGATACTCTGGCTTGTGAGCAAGCCCGAAAGCAGCAAGAAAATCAAATACCATTGTCAAGGTCGTTTGCATATTCACAAGGGAACATAGCATTAACCCTGAATTAGATGAAAGACCTGAAAGCACTACTACCAAACAAGCAAAACTGATCAAAAAGACTACACGTTTGTATATGTGCGTGTGTTTGTGTGTATGTGTAGTTGTGCATGTGTGTGTGGTTCATGAACTCCATAGTCACAAGCTGTCCAATGGCAATATTTTCGCCTTTCTTGTAGGAATATCTTCTTGTGCCTTTTGAGCAATATCTTTCCTTTACCATAACCGATCTATGACCATATATTTAAAACAAGACAATTGTTATATAGATTAAAAAGAGCTAAAATCTGTAGGTCATAAACAATCCTCATAAGCAGATTATTACAAATTCTCCTCCTCTTCGAGGTTAATACATTTCACTGATAATCTTATAGAGATTTACCGACAAGATCTTTGATGCTATGTTATGCAAATCACTCTTTTCTGCTCGTCTGGCCTCAAATTATAAGAAGCAGCTAACTGAAATATATATATATGTTTAATAATCGATGGCGTAGATAGAATAAAAGAAAACGTAAAATTGATAGAAAATAGTACTATTGGTACCATTAAATTCATAAATAAATCAAAGCTCAATGCAGACACTTCAGCATCAGATACAAACACTCTATGTGTTCCCGTTATACGGGTACTCATTTAGGAGGAAATTGAAATTTAAAGACAGCGGTTGGTGATATTACCACGTGAATGTAATGCGACAAATCAGACCTATGTAAGAAAACAAGATAACAACAATTGCATGTGGAATACGCCAATCAAAAGCCAAGTTCCAACGTAAAATAGGTATATGTATGTATGTAAGTTCGTATTTATGTATATATATATGCATATATGTATATATATATATATATATATATATATATATATATATATATATAT
>NC_068983.1:125902813-125903762 GCF_001194135.2 Octopus bimaculoides | reverse complement strand
AGCTGCCTCACGCAGCTCTTGCAGCATTATGGCTGGGTCCTGAAGCAGCTACTTGACCATTCAAATGTTGCTGTGATATATCTCGACTTTGCAAAAGCCTTTGACAAAGTTGATCATGGCTTGATATGTCACAAGCTGCGAAACCTTGGCATAGCTGGTAAATTAGGAGAGTGGCTGCATGACTTCCTGAATGGTAGAAGTCAGACAGTTGCAGCCAATGAAGAACTATCTAGGGAAACACAAATATTGAGCGGTGTTCCACAAGGAACTGTTCTGGGGCCACTACTGTTCATAGTGGCCCTTCTGGACATGCTCACGGTCACTCGGAGAGCCACTGCCACTAGCTATGTTGATGACACAAAGATATCTCAGGCAATAAAAAATCCTGATGATATTGTAAGCCTGCAAAATGACTTAAATGCAATATATTAGTGGGCAGAGCAAGATAATATGCAGTTCAATGCAAACAAATTTCAAGTATTGCGCTACAAGACCACAAGTACCTCCCAACTGGCAGACACAGGACCTGGAGGTACTGCAATCCTAGAACCACAAACAGTATGAGATCTGGGCATCAATATGTGTAGTGATGCATCATTTCCCATGCACATTGTCAAGCTGACAGCAAAGTGCAGACAACTGGCAGGGTGGATACTGAGGATATTCCGTACAAGGGATCAAAAAGTCATGTTGACTCTATGGAAGACATTTGTTCTGAGCCGCCTAGACTATTGCTCTCAGTTGTGGTCACCACACAGTGTTAAGCGAACAGCAGAACTCGAGGCAATTCAGCGGCACTATACAAAAAAGATCGCCACAGTCCAACAGATGAACTACAGGGAGCGACTGAAGGCACTAGGTCTCTAATCCCTGGAGCGTAGGCGGGAGAGATATGTAATAATATACATATGGAAAATACTGGAAGGACTGGTGCCACACTTTGGCATCA
>NC_068983.1:125895466-125901096 GCF_001194135.2 Octopus bimaculoides | reverse complement strand
ATATATATATATATATATATATATATATATATATATATATATATATATATATATATATACACATATGCACAAGCATAGTATTTATTCCAACGTTTAAAAGAAAAAATTCAAGAAATATTTGGTGGAATCATAAAAATGAAAAAGAAGAAAAGCAATTGTATATTTGCAAAACAGAAGTAGTACTAATTTTTATGGGTCCCAACATAATTAACAGGCGAAATTAAAGTCATCAACTCAAATCAAACAGACCTGGAACTCTTGGGATTCTCTGAAAACTCGAACATTGTTTCATATACTGATTTTGCCACATGGATCTTTTGTTTTAATATTTAGTACTATTGTTTATGGTATATTCTGTCTCAATAGGCTTTAGCTATTGCATAATAATGGCAAAATATTTACAGTTTGGTGACCTAATGTGGGTTTTTAACGCGGTGACAGACACAGTTTGACATCATTTAAGTCAATAATGCATATTAGAAAATGGATGCGTTAAATTTTTCGCATTCATTTTAAAATGATTAAATTTAATAAATCAATGCATATTTTCATAAATTTCCAAACATTGCAATGTCGTTTTACAGGAAAATAAATTCTGTTGTCTTAAGGCAAGAAATAGTATTTTAGCATTTCTATAAAATTTGTTAATGTCACTCTCTAGGAAGTACAAATTAAAATATGTAATTGAAACTTATTTCTTCCTCCTCGACTCTTTAGTGTCAGATATGTTTCTTAAAATAAAGTATTTGAGGGACATAAAATATATTTCATGAACACTATATGTGGAGATCAAAATATAATATGTAATTTAATGACGCAGTCATTTGTTTTTTAAATGTGTCTTGAAGCAAAATATATACACCCACTTGTAAATCGTACAAGTACGCGCACAGATAAATAGCAAACATGCCCAGGGCAACATATTTCTTTAAATATTGAGACACATATTCTCATGTTGATGTTCTTTCTAGTAAAGATATCTAAATAAAATTGTCACTAATATTTACATCATAGTTATATAAATTATTGGAAACAACTATCGAATATTTGAAGTAACTTTGTGCCCAGTACTTTTGTAACGTGCGAAGGAATGTCCATGGAAAGAAATTCTAGAGTAAAATGAGTAATTGATTCAATATGTCCGACAAAATTCTTCAAGGCGGTGCTTATTACCGAAACCAGTAAGGGAATAAAGGAATGCAATTAAAATATATTTGCAACTGAGAAGAATGTTTAATACCGTAATTATAAAACGAATAAAATGATGAGAAAGTAGAGGTTACGTTGGGATGCGATAATGCTATTAGTTTAGTTATATTGCTCATTTATAGTCTGTAAATATTTTCGTGCAAGATTTAGTAACTATTTCTTGCATAGGAATGTGTGACAAAAAAGAATTCCTTGGAAAACGAATTATTGTGTTGCAGTAGTTTGTCGATAGCTACATAAGTCAATTATCTCAAAAGAACTATGTATGTAACACATGTTTGTAATAAATAGAATTCGTACATTAGGAAGGATTGAATCATTCACTTTTGTATATTTTGAAAAGAATTACTGGAATTTAAATCCTCGGAATTTGATGTTTGTGACATGACAAAATTACTCAAAATTTAATATTTCAGGTCTCCTAAAGAAGGTGGAATTTAATGGTCTCAAACTGTTTATACCAATGCTAAAAATTATTACATTAGTGATGAACAAAAAGCTTCTAAAGTTTCTCACGAAATATATTATCAATGGGTAAGACAAATATAATGAAACCTGAGGCATGTCCACAAAATATCCGAATATATCAAACATTCCCATTTATACATAAATATGACTTCCATGTGAGGTATTGAATAAATAACTTTATCCTGTTCGGCGCACTCCATGACGTTTCCAGGTGTTTCATATCACTAGGCCGAACGGATTTTGGAATAATACAAAATATTTGCCAAATATCTATAAATCCCATCTTTTTACGATAAGTTACATAATACATACCAAAATGTAACTGTTAAATTTGTCGATATTTACATGAAAAAATGACAACGAAATTCACCGTTGGGCGTTCTGTTGTATGTGATACTGAGTTTTGTAACTGAATAACTTGCTCAAATATATATAAATATCTGAGCTAGTCTTAGATGATTAATAAAATCCTTTTTATTTCTCACATATTACGTTATATGATTTCCAAAGCATGAACGCGTGTGTGTGTGTGTGTGTCAGTGTGTATGTGTATGTATATGTATATGTATATATGTATCTCTGTATACATAGATAGATAGATGGATAGATAGATAGATAGATATATAGATAGATAGAGATAGAGAGAGAGAGAGATAACTATACATATATAATGTATGTATATATACATATTCATATGTATATTCTTATATAATTTTGTACATATATATGTATGTGTGTATCAATATATGCATGCATATATGTATATATATATATGTGTGTGTGTGTGTGTGTGTGTGTGTGTGTGTGTGTCCGTGTGTGCGCGTGCGCACGCATGTAGAAATACGCTTGGTTGGTGCCTGGATATGTAGTAAAGCCAGGTAGAGTGAGGGATCCCTTGTTGGTGTCACGAGATATTCCAAGAAGATAAACATTTTGATGTAAGACATGTGGTTTCACGTAGTTACTGGATATCTAGATTCGGCTTTGCACTAGATACTAATCAGAGAACCTAAAGAATGGTACTCCTGTTATAGACGTAGTTACCACTGTAATTCATTAGTATACAGGTCCTACTTGCGAGTCATGGCTTTGGAAGATTAACAACTAGTGTAAACCTAACCGGTCTGAAAGGCACAAGTTACCACTTTCGTCTGTCTCAGATAATTCACATCTACATCGGGACTGACTGAATATTCTTGAGAGGTCATGGGTGGAAAATCAGAAATGACATTGAGAAAGTGGAGAACAAAGAGACAGCAATCACGTGTGAAGATGGAGTAATAACCATGTTTGTATGGGTGTCTATCTATTTCTTTATCGCCTTGTGTATGTCGTGTACGTTGTGTGTGTGTGTGTTTGTGTGTGTGTGTGTGTGTGTGTATGTTTCTATGTGTGTGTTTGTGCTTCTGTTGGGATGATTCAACCAGCCGTATTTTCATTTTCGTATCGTTTGAATTTTTTAATAGTACTGTTTTAAAAAGAGAATTTTATTGTAACTAAAGCATACCTCTAGATTTAGAGTCATAGATTATAAATTAATATTTTGGGACAGGGTTACGTTTTAGAGTTTAGGCTGAAGAGTCTAGAGTAAGGTTACCTGTTTAGGGTTAAACGAGGAAAACGAATTCAAAACATTTACATTTAAAAATATTTTCTTCTATTCTCTTTCTGGTTTCCTCATAAAATTGTAATCTGAGGTTTAAAACAGAAATCTAAATAATATTCTCAAATAAGAAATAAATATGTTATGCCTAGTGTTTGTTTAAATGACATGGCTTTGTGGTAAGAAGCTTCCTTGTAAACAACAGGGTTTCCGATCAGTTCCACTGCGTGGCTGTTTCGTCAGCTTTGTGAGTAGATTCGATACGCGGAAACTGAAAGAAGTATATATTTATATATATAAAATTATTTGTCTGTCTGCCTGTTCCGAAGGAATTCTCAAATGACTCAACGAAATCAAATCAAATTTTATATGATAATAGCATCAAACCCCGTGTATGTCAACATGCAACTTTTTTTCGTTTGGATAAAAACAATACAACACTGGCGCTGGTTCTGTATTGCATGTAAAAATGAAAGAATATCATCTATACAATAATGTGATATAATATTGCTTCACTTTTATTCTTTCACTTTGAAATCTAATGTAATCACTTTTATTCTTTCGCTTTTAATTCTCATTATATCCTTATGTGAACAACATTACTCATCGGCAACCTTCCGTGTTTACGGTCACGGCAGCGGAATGGTGTGTCATTGCATGTGTGTTGACTGACATAATGAACGGCTGGAGGTGAAAATCTTGACAAGAAACAATGAGGTGGCAGGTCCAGGGTGTATAAAAATAAACACTTACTGTTCAATTACCAGTTAATAATTCGCAGAGCAGTTGCAAATTTAACGTTAAATTAGTAGTTCATACATGTGCTTCTGTTTGGTTAATTGCTTATATTTAGTTAATTTATACTGCATACAAAAATAAAGACATATTGCATACATAGAACTTCTCACAGTAATAGAGTTTACTGTATAATTTCTATGTTCATAATTTTTAGTTTACTATATTGAAAAATGTATCCCACCAAAGAAAAGACGTAATATCTACAGAAACAAGTATAACGATAAGTGGATTGTAGAAAACTGAAAGCGAGAGTCGCAAGTGAGAAAAATGAGACTTTTTCAAGATCAGAAAATACATGCTACAGCACATCAAATGGAGTCTCAAGAGAGACGGGAGATGAGACTTTCTCAAGACCAGGAAATGCTTGCGGCAGCACATCAAATGAAGCCACAGACAGAAGCGAGATGAGACTTTCCGAAGATCAGTAATGCTTGCTGTAATACAGCAGATGGAGTTTCAATATAGAAGGGAGATGAAACTTTCCCAAGTGCAGCAAATACATGCTCAAGAGAGAAGGGAGACGAGACATTCCCAAGATCAGTAAGCGCATGTTGCAGCACGTCAAATGGGGTCTCAAGAGATAATGGTAGATCAGACTTTCCCAAGATCAGCAAATGCATGCAGCAGCACATCAAATGGAGTCTCAAGTCAGAAGCGAGATGATACTATCTGTAAATTAGGAAAGGCATGCTGCAGCAGATCGGGTAGATTCTCAATAAAGAAGGGAGTTGAGACTTTTCCAAGGTCAGCAAACGCATGCTGCAGCACTTATTGCTGAATCGTTAAGACAACGTTTTATTGATTAGACAGTGGTCCAGTAGAATAGCTCTCAGAAACAGACTACGTAAAAATTCGTTCTACAAATCTCCTGGAGCTGCTTTCAGGTATGATGAATCCCATTCTTATAAAAATGATAATTTTGTCCATATTCTGGTGTTAAATTCAAATTGTCTGTTCTGTAAAGATCTAAAATTTCCAAAAGAAACTAATGATATGTGCGGGGCAGGCGGTATGATAAGATTGCCAGCACTACCAACTCCTCCACAAACCCTTACAGATCTTCCGGAAGGCACTTCCATCTAGTCAAATGATTTCTGAACAATATCAGACAGTACAACTCTGCCTTTCAAAAGACATCGTTTGGTGTATCAAAGTTCAAGGACAAGTCCATCAGCTCATTGTTTCCCCGTTACCCAGAAATGAATAATCACAGTTCCTCCGAATTTACTGTAAGAGTAATGTAGGACAACATACCTGAAGGAGATATCAAAACTTCAGACGATGACACATATTAGAAGCAGCGCCTACAGCTGCAAAAAGGGTATGTCTACTAACAGCTTCTCGCTACGTTCAAAAATCACGTACACATCTCCACTCCCAATTGTCAGTGACTGGTTAGCGGCTGGAATACTCCAAACCGACGAAAGACAAGTCACTTAGTCGAATTAGCCCATCATTTACTCCAGAGATATTTTGTCATCAATGCTGCACTTTTCTGTATCGCGAGTTTCAACATAACTGTCATATATATATATATATATATATATATATA
>NC_068983.1:125894322-125894999 GCF_001194135.2 Octopus bimaculoides | reverse complement strand
TTGCAAGATTTTTTATGTGATTTCGTGTGTTGAAGCATATTCTGTTGTGTCTGACGAGAGTCATTTTCTTATTGTGCCTTGAAATTTAACACACTCACTGTTAATAGATGTATGTATGTCTGTGTGTGTGGGTGTGTGTGTGCATGCACATGTAAGTATATGTAAACAAACAGTTCTACTTACAGACGGGTAGGTACATAGGGTATATGAACAGACAACCACATACGCAAATAAAGACTAAAACACATGACCACATATACACACACACACGCACACACACATGCACACATTTACATAAAAACACAAAAGCACAGGAAAATGCAGAATACCTACATACATACATACATACATATGTGCATACACAGACATACATACATATATACATATGCACACACACAGACATACATACACACACATGCACACGTACATGCATGCATACATACACACACACTGACACACGCATGTGCAAAAACAAACAAAAAACAAAAAAAGAACGCAGCGTAAATAACGGACAGTCAAGTCTATTGATAAGCTTGCAAGACGCAACGAAAATTTTAGGAAAACAAAAATAAGAAATAAGTGGAAATTTTAACGGTGAGTGTGTTAAATTTCAAGGCACAATAAGAAAATGACTCTCCCCAGACACAACAGAATATATATATATATATATATATATA
>NC_068983.1:125884800-125893654 GCF_001194135.2 Octopus bimaculoides | reverse complement strand
GTGATCTCTGTGTAACAGAATTTCTTGTTATTTTATTTTCAAAGAATAATCTGGTTAATAGTTTCATAGAACATTCTTACAAATGCAAACATTGGCAAAAACATACATATCCTGCATTCAAATAAAAATAAAGGTTTTTATAAAACGCTATCATATTTACCCGTAATAATTAAATACTTAAAATAGTTCTAATAAAACATATTAGTTTTTTCCTCAAAGGTTAGAAGATTAAAATTACTACGATTCTAATTATTTATCTATACTTTCGTAATTTATTAACCTTAATTAGAGTATATTTTAAATCTTGATAAACCCTTGTAACAACCATAACATACTAAATTTATGTACATATGAACATACCGGTATGGTTTTTTTTATATATATACGCGTGTATCTGTGAGAGATAATGTGTGTATATATATATATATATATATGCACACGACCAGTTTAAATTGCCCGCCTAAAAATTGTTACCTTTGATGGTTTTTATTCCCAGGCTGGCCACTTGATAAGATCAATATTTTAAATATCGATCTTATCCTTATTTATATAAATTTATTTTGTCATTATATTTACTTCGGTAATTATTTTGACCATATCGCACGAGGAGTTTTTAGGCAGGCAATTTAAACTGGTCGTGTACATACGTGCATATATATGTATGTATACGTTCATATATGTAAGTATATTGTATGTTTATATATATATATATATATATTTGTATTTATGTGCTTTTCTGAGTGTATTTCCACTGATGAAGGCAAAGCATTTTATTATGCAAAGCCAGAAATCCGGGATCTGGAATTATCCAGTATTTTTGCTAGTTTATTTTATCTTCGTCTTCGCTCTTCGTGCTATATGATCATTTATTGTGGTTTACAGTCAAGATTTGACTGTTATTTTCAGCGTGGTATCTCTTAGATACCCTATATTATAATTTTAAATAATTGTTACCTTTGATGGTTTTTATTCCCATGCTGGCCACTTGATAAGATCAATATTTTAAATATCGATCTTATCCTTATTTATATAAATATATATATATATATATATATATATATATATATATATATATATATTGTCTCGTGGAAAATAAGATATTCACTACGAAACAGGAAAGATGTAGGCCAAGATGTTGTTGTATATATATGTATGTGTGTGTGTGAGCGCGTGTATCTTTGTGCGTGTGTGTATGTATGTATATATGCATGCATGAATGTATGTATAAATTTGAATACAAAGCCGACGAAAGAGCTACCAATATTTTCATGATCTTATGATACTTGAACAGACATATTTATAAAATATACCATTTATCTTAAAACAATCTTTCAGGTTCTGTTTATGCTTAATAAATTCTAAAACCACTGGTGGGCAGTGAGAAAATAAGAAATAACGTTGCAAAGAAGTGATGAGGGTTAGTGCAAAAAATGAAATGAAAAAAAAAAGGAATTAAGGAAACTAAAATCCTCGACTTGCCTGACTGAGGAAATCTCATTAGATACAACTGGTTTAAAACAAAACAACAGAAAATATGTCAGTCGGCGAGAGTGCATCTCAATCCGGTGCGCGTGATGCTCTTCAATTCGATAAAAGAAATTTGCCCATATGTCTACACCTGTTTAAAATTTCAGAACTCCTAATTAAGCAGTGTGTTAGAATTGCTAGATCTAAGACAAATATGAGATCTTTCTGCTACGAATATGTTGCAATTTTTACATCAATTATCATATTGCTTGTATTTCTCCACTATTCTCCACTTATCTTTAGGTGGTGTGGAGCTGCTCTTCAAATTCCATACGACGCTAGTCAACGTACTTGCATTACTTTTATCGATGTGCCGGAAAGAACACGGGTGGTTTGTATAACGTCTCTTGAATTTTCCCCTTCCCACGCCCCGATGTAATTCTTCTTTTCGATTTGTTTGCGTTGGAACGTCAGTGTAGTTTCGGCCTTGTATATGACGGAGTTTCTCATCTATGCCTAGTCAAGTAGACATGCTTCAGGGCTTTGACATTTACATCTTGGTGACTTTTGTGAGTTATAATATTTTCATTAGGACAGCTACTGTATGATATTTTTTATTGAGCGTCTATTAAAAAAAATTCCTACATTTATGATTTATTGGAAAATGTTTATCTAAAACAAGACGGGAATTTCTTGCCTGCGTTAGTCTGAACATTAAGGGAGAAAGGAGAGGCGAAACAAATTATTTTCCTGGGTCTATCTTTTGGTATATTTTTGCGATTCATATTTTTACTTAAAAAGTAATATATCTTATCTTTGAAGCCGCAGGCAGCTGCCTTATCAAATGAAATGAATGCAACTAAGTTGTGTGTGTGTGTGTGTGTGTGTATGTGTGTGTGTGTGTCTGTGTCTGTGTGTGTGTGCCTGTGTGTATGTGTGTATGTGTGTGCGTGTATGTGTGCGTGTGTGTGTGTGCATGTACACACACATAGAAACAGTGAGAGAGAGAGAGAGACAGACACTCAGACAAACAGCCAGACAAACAGTCAGACAGACTTATAATGCAGTTTGTTGGCGTACCACCTAATTTTCCCGATAGGGTAGATTGCGAATATGCTCATAAAATTGAAATTCGTATCATGATTTTATTGCAAATTTATAAGTGAAATCATTATTTCTTTTGATTTTACTTTAAGGAAATACAGATTTTGCTTTTGATTTCATTTTCCTCATTTTCCATCAGCGCTAAGATACTTGATAACGGTTAAATTATAAGTATTGTACATATATCACATTTCCTAGTACTACACATACATATATTGTACGTTGTTTGATTACTTGCTAATGCGATGCAAACAACATTATCTTTCTTTGAGTAAATTATGTTTACCTAGAGTATTTCTCGCTGATATACAATTTCCGTGAAAACTAACCCATATATTTATATAAACATGTGCGTGCGTGCGCATCTGTGTATGTGTGTGAGTGTGTGTACGTGATTGAGTCAAAAGTTTTGCAATGTTTTGGTAACTTATTTGCTTCTCTCGTCTAGTTACAACAACAGCAACTTAACATCCAAAGAAAATGCCATCCTGATGCATCGTCTAAAGCAACCTTTTTGTCATTTCTTTAATCCCGCTCTAATACGAGTACATGTCCTTCGAGGTGAAGACCTACTTCACTGAACCTTCCACTTCTTGGTTGATGAAGCGTCACAAGCGTAGAAAGTGAGCCATGGATCGGAAGAAGTAAGCAGCTAAGACCGGGCTAGGCTATATACTAGGTGTTGCGTCAATTCGATTTCCTTAACTTCTTACAGTGTTTATTCCTGGTTGTTCGAGCGGTACGAGATTTTGTAACGCCTTGCTGCAGAAGCGCGAGCTTTCTGTTAACCGATCCGTAGTTGTATACATCCTCTCTAGCTGTTCGGAGTATAGTTTGGGATCGACAGTTCGACCGTCCGGTACCAACCTGCTGTTAATTATTCCATCATGTTCCCACCTGGCACAGGGCATCAACTTCTGTTCCAGACACCTATGTTTGCAGACATGTTCCGGAAGCTGGCCCTTGCTGAACAACAGCTTATGAACATTAGGATACCGATGAAATATCTCCTTTTTATCGCACGTTATTATTCCTTTGAGAAAACGCAGTTCATGAAAGTTATCCAGAATTCCTTGCAAACGTCCACTGAACTGCTTGCGTGAGCTGGTGTCAATTTATGAGGCACAATTTGGCAGCCGGGACACATTTGCTGAGGTCGTGAAGGTGACTAACCACACTGGAGTGTAAAATGTCTAACTCACCCGATACGCTCCGAGAGCTACTCACCGGATTTGTTTCTGTGACTTGAAGTAGGGCCTCAGAACCATCCACGGTTTTAGGCGTTCATGATCTTTCCTGATTGTCGAGGTTCTTGAACTTTCCGTTGGTTCCGCTGTGATCATCGGCGCACTTCACTTATAGTGCAGTAAATAACTCACCGTTACAGCTCAGTTTGAACTCGTAAAATATAAGATCCCGAATTAAAATACTTTGCACATTCATCTGTACCACTATCAAATCCCATACTGTATGTCAGCTGCAGAAGTTCTTGTATGTGTAGTTTGGAACCTGGTGTGGAGGAGGGTAAAGATCCCCTTCGGTCATACTTGACCATGGGATTGCACCGAGTAAGTTCCCCTTCGAAGCACATGTCCGTGCAAGGTTGTTTATGGAAGACCAACAGTCGCCCATGTATACAAGCCTCCCCCCTCCACACCACCGACGTTATGCAGCTTAACACTAGTGACGTCGCAACTTATTTCTACATCTGAGTGAACTGGAACAACGTGAAATAAAGTGTCTTGTTGAAGAACACAACATACAGCCCGATCCGGGAATCAAACTCACCATCTCATAATTTTGGGCCCGACGCTCTAACCACTGAGCCATGCGCCTTCACTTATCAAAAAAGTAGGTAAATGAACGTAAGCTCAGATGTGCAGAGTAAGAGCACAAAAGTAGGGCGTATCATAATTGCTTAGCATTTATTTCTTATCTGAAACTCTTGACCTTCTGCGTATTATCTTCTTGGCCTGCTATAATCCGATTAAATCTGCATCACGGAATCAGTTATCAGTTTTGATATGTATGTCAAATGTACAATGTGTTTTAAAGTGTCCAGTACCATATGTATGCTTGACTGAGAAGATGCACGCAATTTCTCATACAGGCACGTATACACATAAAGGTTCATATACATTTATTGCACACCGTTTGCATAGACATGGATGATTAAAAACCACACAATCACTTATGAGTGACAATAAAAATATTATTGTATCGTTTAATGCAGTCAAGCGTTTGAAAAAACAAATGTTACTTCATTTCACACCATTATGGTTGCCGCCTTTCAACATGTAAAGACATGCACTCACACCCTGACACACTTACACAAGCATATAGAGCTACATATATGTGTGTATGTGTATATATATACATGCATGCTTACACGTATATACAAATATGTTCACATATATATATATATATATATATATATATATATACACAAAATTTCTGTATATATATATACACCCATATATACAAACGTACTCATACATAAATATATCTAAGCAAATGTATAGATACACATGCTATATAAATACATGCATACCTATCTGTGTGTGCTTATTTCTGTGTATAATTAATAACACGGACACCACAAAGATTGTTGCCAGTGGACGTTTCACTACACCACTTGCATCCAATCTCTTGCCCTATTAATCTTGATATTTTGCAAAAGCATTTCCTACCGATCTTCATCTGCTTATTGACACGGCACTAAATCGATACTTCAGCAGAATGTCATTCTCGTCCTCATTACTTAAAGGATAGAGTTATAAAATCAAAGATCAGAAACATAATCTTGTTTTAACTAGAACACTATAATGTTTCCATATTCTTGTTTCACTCAAAATCGATATCGAATCTTGTAATACGCATGCAAGGTATCTATTATATTGACTGTTCATCAATAATTTCAGCTTTATATATCATATTATGCACATGGTAGCATATATAATGTTTTGAACGATAGTAATATAGTTTTTACTTTTTATTTTTTGGCCATATTTCATATGATTGTTATATTCCGCCTATTTGTTTTGATTCATTTTATTTGCTATTTCCCACGCATTCCTTCCATACTTTATTTCAAATCTCTATACTGTGATTCTATGGCCTCAGTCCAAAGACTAAAACAGATAAAAGAATATATAATTAATCGTGGGAGGTAATGTTTACCACATATTATTTTGATTCGCAGAAATGTCCAATGTAAGGTCAATAAATTTAACTCTATGCTACACTCCTCCTTCAAAAACTTCGAATAGGCACATGTACACAACACACACACACTCAGATACACACACATACATGTATACACACTCACACACACCTACATATAGGCGTAGGCATGGCTGTATGATGTAGAAACTAACTTTCACATTGTTCCGGATTTAGTTCTTCTACGTAGCACTTCATCAGTCGCCACAAATTATAGACCCAAGCCAACCAATACCTTGAGACTAGATTTCAGAGACAAAGATTGTGGTGAAGGCTACTGTATATGTATATGCGTGTATGTGTGAGCGTGTTTGCTTAGTGTTTGTGTTTGTCCACTACCATCTCTTCACCAGTATATTAATCTTTCTGCAAAATAGAAGGCTAGAATAGGTGTCAGACTTACAAATATAGACTGTATGTGCGCTACAGATTTATTTTAACTGAGTTGTTTGAACTCATATAACGCTGTATTAACATGCTTATATTTGGTACTTGCTCTATTGGTCTGATTTACAGAACTGCTAGTAATAATGTTGTAAATAAACTGACTCCATTTAATAAGCGATGGTGAGTGGAGAAACACAAAGACTCTAATTATGCATGTTTTTAGTCAGACTAGTTTCGGTATCACAAATGTAATTACATGAGGTATTTCACAAAGGACTCACGAATATAAATACACACAGCACACGGACGCACACATACACACACACATACACACATATATGTTTGAACCCACTTAGACAAGTGATTAGGATATTGCATTCACCAGCCCTAGATCCTGGGTTCGGTTTGCGTAGTGAGCGGCGCGTTGTGTCCTTGAGCAAAATACTCAGCTGTAAATGAGTATTCAAGCGCCGGACTAATCATATGATCAGAGGAAGTGTAAGCCTGCTCACCGAGGCAGCGGGGTGGCATCCTTCTAAAGCTAAAATCTATGTAAAGTGCGTTGTAACCAGCAATGTATAACAACATCCGACTGTCTGGTCGATTAAGTCATCACGTGAATCACTCTATATTTCTAAAACAGTATTAGTTGTAAACAAGTTGACATTTCAAAATTCCTAGCTGTCATTTTGCAATATTTTAGTGAAAGAAAGTTTAGTTGGTGCTCTTCGTTTCCAGTGCTTGACTCACGTTTTATTATATGAATCGGAAACAATGAAATGTAGTTTAAGCTCGATAGGATTTGAACTCGGAACCTGCAGATTTGTACAACACTGAAATTTGACCGACACTCTAATGTGTGAATTACAACGACTCCTGTGCTTAAGGGATATTTGTTTTGTCTAACCAAAAATGCATGAAAAGAAAATTCGATCTCGGTTAACTGTCATAGTAACGATTCTGGAAGCCTTCGATATCATGATAATAAGTGTCTATTAGTTACTCATTGAAAATGGTTTCTATATGGCGTCTATATTTGATGGTCGTAACTGCGCTAATTATTTCAACAGTTCCTTAATAGTTATCTCATTCAATAGTTTAACAAAGCAGCACCAATAATAATAACAGTGAAAATATGCGTCACTCGCCTCACGGCAAAAGAAATTTTAATTAATTGAAATTCTTGGTATTGTATTTGTTATGCATGAAGTCTGTAGGAAATTTCTGAAAAGTTGCATCTGCTCGAGTGTATATACATATCTTCTTGCATATGAACACGTTTTATGAATGCTATATTAAAAACCCTGAAGTCCAATTCATTCTTAGAATTGAAGCTATGACAGTAAATTATATTTCGTAATGATTTGCAGGAATATTACTTTTGCTGTAATATCCTGTCAATAGCTGCTTGGCAATCTTTTCAAATACTTTCTCATGCAATTTGTTATGGATTATGGTTTGAGATAATATAAGAATCGGCATCTGCTACAAAATTCTGCCTTACTATTTGTATATGTGATTGCTGAATGTTATTTAGCTTATATCAGATTCCAGAAAAGCTCAGGAATATAAAACTATCTGCGAATTCATGTTCCACTTTGCAATTGCTAAGGTAAAAATCCTTTCTTTCTGGAATAATAATAGTTTGCGCATGTCTAAAGAACTAAACATATAAATATCTGACATGAATTTTAATTCCAATACGATTTTCGTACAATTCATCACCGCTTTAACGATGATGTGTTTCTTTTCGTATTCACAAAAGCATCTAATGCAGAAGTGAGAATCTTCATGAAATGTCAGTTTACTACCTGTTTATATATAATGATTCCATGTTGAGTCCATGAATAACCATTCCACGAAAACTAAATAAATTGCAAAAACAAATTAACCAAGAAAACTAATGAAAAACAAAAAAATCACAAATTTAACTGAGTCAAATTTGAGATTTCGTGTAATGACAAAGGTAACTGAATGTTACTATATTTGTAGTTTATAACACAATAAATGAAATCTCTATTCCTCTTCATTATATATTTAATACTTAATAAGAAGCAAATAATGAAAATACAATGTCACCCAATAATTCATTGTTTAGAAATAAATTTCAATGATCAGCTCCACAGTAAATGCAGTATAGAAGCATAGTTCCCTTTTGTGATTCTTAGATGCTAAATATGTCTATAGTATGTATCTATGAATATGTGAATATATTCTAGCAGGTTAAGAAGTAATAAACACCACAATTGCACGCAATTAACTGCTTGGAAGAAAGAATATAATAAATAGTTGTATAATACAGACTGTAAAGTGTTCTTAATTGTCTGTTGATATTTGGAGATAGATATTTCAATAAATGTACGATATAACTGTTAGATTTGCTGATTTATGAGATTTCATATCATGCTAAATATTCAATTATTGTAATAAAATAAATCTCAAGAAAGCTTCACATGAAGACTATTTACATTTTACAAATGTGTATGTGCGTGTGTTTATGCACGCTTATATATATATATATGGGCATGTGTGTGTGTGTGTGTGTGTGTGTGTGTGTGTGTGTTTGTGTGTGTGTGTTTGTTTGTGTGTGTGTGTGTGCGTGTGTGTTTGTGTGTGTGTGTGTTTGTTTGTTTGTTTGTGTGTGTGTGTGTGCGTGTGTGTTTGTGTGTGTGTG
>NC_068983.1:125883328-125883864 GCF_001194135.2 Octopus bimaculoides | reverse complement strand
ATATATATATATGTATGTGTGTGTGTGTGTGTGTGTGTGTGTGCGTGTACGACTGGTATCCTTCAGTTTCCCTCAACCAAATCCACTCACAAAGCTTTGGAAGACTCTAGGTTGTACTTGGAGACACTTGCCTAGGGAACTGAACCTGGAACCATGTGGATAGAAGCAACATTCTTACCACAGATCCACGCCTGCGCGTCTCTCTCTCTCTTTCTCACTCTGTCTCTCTCGCTTTCTCTTTCTCCCTCACTCTCTCTCTCTCCCTATCTCTCTCTCTCTCTCTCTATATATATATATATATATATATCTATATATGTATGTATGTATGTATGTATGTATGTATGTGTGCGTGTGAGTGTGTGTACGTGTCTGTGCGTGTGTATCCATGCATAAATATGAAGTAATATATATGTAAATGAATCTGAGTATATAAATATATAAAAACAAATAGTAAATGAGTATATGCATATATACGTACAGGTATGTGCATACCGACATCCACCTGTATGTATAGGTGCATATCTGGGTACAGGACA
>NC_068983.1:125880871-125882795 GCF_001194135.2 Octopus bimaculoides | reverse complement strand
TATATATATATATATATATATATCTATATATGTATGTATGTATGTATGTATATACACGCTCACACACACAAGACAGGCAGACAGACAGACAGACAGTCAGTCAGTCTGATAGATAGATAGACAGATAGATACTCTTTACTCTCTACTCTTTTACTTGTTTCACTCATTTGACTGCGGCCATGCTGGTGCACCGCGGGACTTATTCTTTGGACTTATTTAATTTCTAATAGAACGACTCCTTGTATCTTTGCATTATTCGTAAATAAACGTCAAGCCATCTATGAATAACTTTTCAGCCAACCTGAGACTAATAACTCCAGGCTCAACTCCGCTGGTATTTTGATCGATTATGCACAAACTGCTAACAATGCAATTACCGAAATGTTTCTAAATGCATTTAAGAAAGGAGGCTTTTTTTTTTTCATCTCTCTTAAGCAGTTTATCTGAAGGTACAAATAGAGTGATTATAATCAAGATATTAGAGCGATGCTGATTTCGCTGTATGCATTCGTATGATACCAGTCTTTGATTTTGTGCCAGCAGACAATGTTGTAACAGCATTTAAGCAATTACAAGGAAATTTGTGCCATGAAGTAGATCCGGTCATTGATTACTTTGAAGATGCTTATATCGGTAGAATACGACGGCGTAGAAAAGGCAACACAGTCTTTTCTCTTTGTATGTGGAACATGAATGACCTCGTATGATTTATTACGAAAAAATAATGATTTATTACGAAAGATTAATTCCTTGAAGAGATGACATAACCTTTCACAGGCGAATATAACGTCAAGTCATCCAAATATCTGGCGTTTTCTTCAGGTATTGAAGACAGAACAAGCACTTAACGACACGATCATCAACCACATGCTGACAGGACATCAGCCTTCACCCATCAGGAAAACAAAAGCATCAAGATTTAACGAAAAGAATTGCAAATATTGTGGAGGATTATGAAAATCGAGAAGTGATGAATTTTAAAGTTTGAGTTTTTTCTTTCACTATTTTCCGAATTACATTATTGTTGGTAATATTGATAAGTTATCAGTAAATATTACTTTTTTTAATAAAATTCAATGTATTTTTTTTTTGTTTTTGTTTTTTTTTTTGTTAATGTTTTACCTCTGTTTCCGCATATAAAATATAAATTATATATATATTTTTTTAATATTAAAATTTTCTTTTATGTTACACTACGACAACTAAAAGGGTTTGATATAATTTTAGTTTAATTAAATTTAGTATTTTTATCGTTTAACTCCAATTTACTTTAAAATTATCGGACAATTGTCCATCTGGTGGTTGTATTTGTCGGGCATTTGTCCATCTGGCACTTGATAGTTGGGCAATTTTCCGTCAGACACTTATCCGTTAGACCTGTCTTTGGGGACCTTGTCAGTCGGGCACGGTCTGGATATCTTCCTGAAGTTATATACTCACCTTTCTGCTCGCAGAATCATATATACTAACAGTACTAACAGGCGCAGGAGTGGCTGTGTGGTAAGTAGCTAGCTTACTTCCAGTTTGCTCACTGCGCATATGCGTCAGACAGGCCACTTGCTGTGAACGAAGATAGACATGGGTTTCGGCTCTGTCTAAAGAAGGACAAATTGAAGAATTCGCCGGGGTAAGTCGTGTTTGTTGCTCAGCTGGGCAGCAATTTATTGCTTTTATTTATTTTTTTAGTAAATTGTTGTCCAGCGATGTGGCATCTTCGCTTTCCTTGGCGAGTTTTTTGTGTGTTCGTTGTACGAACAAATTTTGTATTCGCTGTTTGTAGGAGGCGGGTTCGCTTGCCCACAGTAGCGAAAATTTTTGTTTTGACTTTGAGCAAAAAAAGAAAGCAACTTTGAGTGAAGAAAGCTTTTTGTGTCTCACTGTGCGAGAATTGTTGTTTTTGTGGGTGTATCTCGCCTCCGAAAAA
>NC_068983.1:125879376-125879892 GCF_001194135.2 Octopus bimaculoides | reverse complement strand
AAAAAAGAAAAGGAGAAACGGGAGACGGTCGGCAGACGTGCCACCGACCGAACCCGTTACCCCTCCGTTGGGAAGTGTGCCACCGGATCGGGATGCTCTGTCAGTGGGATGTGTGCCACTGACAGAGCAGGTTGCGGCCCCTCCCGGTGATGAGGAAACGGAGTATATCTTCTGTTACCTCAAGGGAGGGCCCGTTGAAAAGTGTCTGGATGATCTATTTGACCGTGAGCGTTACGACTCGGTATTAATAGACCATCCACATTGGCCTCCGCAGGTGGCTGCGGAGGTCTTAAATCATAGTGAAGTCATGGAGGTCGAAAAGACCTGACAAAAAACGGATTTTATTTACGCTCTTCCGGGCTTGCCACTGCGAGATCTCCTGATGGTGACGAGACAACTTGCTTGGAGGCTCGGATGAGGAAGATTAGATCTTTAAAAAGAACTTTTATTGAACTTTATTGAACTGCCATTGAATTTTTGACTTTTATTGGATTTGCATTGAACAATGTTTTCGAG
>NC_068983.1:125877248-125878883 GCF_001194135.2 Octopus bimaculoides | reverse complement strand
ATATATATGTGTGTGTGTGTGTGTGTGTGTGTGTGTGTGTATTTATATGTTTGTGTGTCTGTGTTTGTCCCCCAACTTCACTTGACAACCGATGCTGGTGTGTTTATGTCCCCGTAACTTAGCGGTTCGGCAAAAAGAGACAGATAGAATAAGTACTAGGCTTACAAAGAATAAGTCCTGAGGTCGATTTGCTCGACTAAAGGCGGTGCCCCAGCATGGCCGCACTCAAATGACTGAAACAAGTAAAAGCGTAAAAGAGTACCTGTGGAAGCAGCATGGTACTTACGAATTTTTTAGATGGTTGTAAGATTATATAGGGCCAGAAAAATTGGTGTTCGTTCATGAATTATATTTACGGCATTATTTTCATTTAAAGACACTTTTCAGTCCTTCAGTATATGGCTGTAATAGATGGACGATGACTTTTTCGTATTCATGGCAGTTCAGCGTTTCATTTATAAATTTATGAGCTTCACAATGACTGAGAGAATATCTATGCCACCAATGTTGTTACTTTCAACCACAAATATACAATTTTTTAAAATTTATTTTGAGGTTTTCTCTGATTTTCATTTGATATCTTACTTCATGTGTTGGAAATATTCACTCAGTATTCTTTGATTCGTATTTTCCCTTCTGAACGCTGACATTCCCGTACCTGTTCTAGTGTTTCGACCCTTTGCTTCTCTTTAGCATCATTGCCTATAAGGAGTTATTCGTTCTGTTGTTAGCTTACATTGCCTATCATCCATATTTCATTTAAAAAATATCAATTTTCAAGGAGGCAGACGATCAATACTTCCATTCGTTAAGTGACAGGAAAACTTATTCCAATTGAAAAAAATACACTTTTCACTCTCTATTCACTACCACCACCTCCACGACCATTGTCTCGCTCTCTCAACACTCTGTCTGTCTCTCTCCCTCTCATTCCCTTTCACTCTCTCTCACTCCCCTTGACTCTCTGTCTCCCCAACCCCCCGCCTTTTTCTACACTTATTTAACCTTACCACCATAACAATAGCCCTCTGCTAAACATATTTCTAACTACCTTTTTCTATATTACTCCAACTAACTTTTTAACCATGTAATGACTATGACATTCCACCTACCTAACCTCATGGACGCTTCTCTCTCACACTTTAACGTTCTTCCATTTTGTCTCTCAGTCTTCACCTTTCCCTTCAACTAGACAATTGACAGCGTGACGCATTTCGGCCTTCACAGATTAATATATAGATGTTAAAGGCATTCAATTATTAGAAAGAATATAGTATAAAAGGGAGACCCCAGCTAAAAAGAGAATGTTTGAGTGGTGTGTCTATTTGTATGTATCTAAGTATACATATATACGGCTACGTATGCGTGCATTTATGCGGGTTGTGTGTGTGCATGTATGCATGTATCTAAGTGTGTGTGTATGTGTGTGTGAGTAAGTTCAAAACTGCTTTTGTGTACACTTAGGTATGTGTATATATTCAGTTATCAATATACATACTACTTATCAGATAATGTTTACTGTTAGAATGTTGGTGTCAATATATCTCAGTGTTATCTACTGTTAAAACAGAGACGAAGAGAGAGGATGTCTATTTTTTAATATGTATACATATGCAAATATTATGTATATATATA
>NC_068983.1:125875648-125876628 GCF_001194135.2 Octopus bimaculoides | reverse complement strand
CACACACACGCACACACCCACACACATACACCCACACACGCACCACCACCCACACACACACACACATATATATATATATATATATATATATATATACAAGTCGTGTGATCAATAAGTGTCAAGAGCTTTGCCATAGTAACGAGGCTAAACCATGCACACTACAGTAAAGGTGCTTGGCACAGGTTAATCTTAAACTTTGTTGTGCATGCTCACTAAGTTTTAACGTTCTAGCTTACTTCATCTGTTGACAGCAGTGCTTGAAAAAGCGTGTGTAATGTGTAATCATCGCACTTGCAGAGGAAGTTGAACAGAGAATATGTATATCAAATTTTGCCAAAAGATTGGCCATACCTGTTCAGAAGCCTACACAAATTTTTTAAGAAGTTTTCATCGTTCTTGCCACAATCAAGATCTTGTGCAACTGAAACCCAAGTTTCTTTTTGGTCAGCTGAAAGCAGTTTTGGCACAAATCAGGCATACACATGTCTGATATACGAATCTTCAGGGATAATAGACTGAACTGAACTCTGCACATCCTCTGATAACTGGCAGATGTTGATTCGATGATTTCCTCTCACAGCTGCAGGGATCTTTCTGCAATGTCTTTCTCAATTCTGTTGGTTGCGAGTCTTCCAGAACGTTGGTCACTATCGACATTTTTTCATCCACCTTGTAAATGTCTGAACCACTCGTAGCCTTATGTGCAACTCATACACTCCTCTCCATATATTTTCTGGAACTTTACGTAGGCTTCTGAGTAGGTACCGCCATGACGAGTTTCTCTGTCATGTTCAATACGACGATCACCCGTTACACACGTTACTTCCTAGCACTGCTATAAACAGCAGAAGTGTGCTAAACCATTAAACCTTAATTTGCATGCACAACAGAGGTCATGGTTAATCTGTTCCGAGCGGCATTACTTTGCGTGTCTTTACTATGGCAACAGACCGTATACTTATTGATTAAACCTCGTATAT
>NC_068983.1:125872199-125875545 GCF_001194135.2 Octopus bimaculoides | reverse complement strand
ATATATATATATATATACATAAAGGGAGAGAGAGATCCTCTCTTGCTACTAGAAAGATTGAGATCTAAATAAATACTTAGTCAACACGTATACATGTATGCATAAGTACGAAACAGCATAATACAGATCCTCTGTTTATTTATAAGTAATGTGGTCCTTTGTTCATACACATTTAGTATATATTTTTCGTATTTGATTTCATAAATATAATACAAGCTGCACCCAAGGAAATTTATCGGTTGTCGTGACTAGCACATATTTGTACAGTTGCCTGTTATACTGCTCATGCAATCTATCAAAGTGGGTGTTTTGTTGAAAAGGGAACTGAATGACTTTTGTTTTTCATTGCCTTATCTATAATAACGTTATCTTCATTACATTCATATCAGTATTTTGATCAAATCAATGAATTATTATATTCATTATACATGAATAGGGTTAATTATCGTTTTAAAGTCATATTATTAATTTAATATGTCCATACGTGCAACGCTTTTAATGATAGCTTTCTCTGGTCCCGCGTAATGCAATATGCCACTTCACCCTGATTGAATATTCATCGCAGTAAATTTGTCTTACAAAATGCTCGCACCTAGGCTATATTTAGTATCATACAATATGTTACTGTAGCCAAAACTCTGGCTTTATCAAATTAAATTTCCAGTCACTCTCTGCTAGTCTAATTCCAGGAATTAACTCTACCCTACATGCAAATCTACCCCAGTCGTTTAACGCAATTAGGATATAATTTTGACAATTTCTATTTCTGATTCATAGCCTAAAGGATATACTACAGGTCCTTATCCTAATTGATGTACAACTTAGCACTTAGTAGAATTTCAGTTGATCCTATTTCTAATTATAATAAGTGCATTAGAATTTAAGCGAAATCATTGGAAATGATGTAAAGCAAATGAGTTGCATCACAAAGTTTTGTTAGTGAACAGGTCGCGATTTCAAAGCGACGATAGGTATTTTGAATTTAACGGATTTTTTGGTGTTCTTAAATGACTTATAAACATCTTCTACGTTACAACTGTCTTTGTTTCAGCACACGATCTCATATCAAGTCAATTGTTATACAAATACAACTACGTAATATACATACATATATATATATATATATATATATATATATATAGAGAGAGAGAGAGAGAGAGAGAGAGAGAGATACATCCATCCATCCATCCATACATACATACATACATACATACATGCATACATACATATACACACACACACACACACACACACACACACACACACACACATATATATATATATACATAAATGGTGGGGTTGTGTTTACCGCACGTAGAGAATTAATAGGAAAATGAAAAATAATAAGGCAGAATGCTAAACTGAAAGCATATTTTAATACAGATGTGTATTCAAATGACTGAAACAACTAAATGATAAACGATATACTTTAACAGTATCCTGTGTTAAGTGTGGAATATTATTCGACTCTACCCGATAGAGGGCCGTTCTTTCAAAGTCCTACCGACAGCACTAATATTTTCAAAGCATTATTAGTAGATGCATGGACAGCCCAAGGGAGTACTGAAAACTCTTAGTAGGGTATAAATCATTCGTGCTTTGAAGAAAAGGGAAAAGATTGCTCAGTAGTAGGAGTATATTACAAAAGCATATATCAATGCTACCTGTAGTTAATGGTATTTATATTATTATTCTTCACCTATCAGCAGTGTAGAACTAACATCTGTTGATGCAATACTTAAATCTCTATTTGTTTATGATATGCTAAATGCCCAGCAGAAAACCAGGTATATATCGCCGAATATAAAACTATGTATGAAATGAGCCATCTTTTTATGAGGCGTATCTATGAAATGAGATTCAAAACAATAATTACAAGAAAAGAACCTTCTTGACAAGAATAACAAGTATAATTGCTAAACTCCAATCTTAGGCAGAATATACGATCTCAGCATAACAAGTTGGGAGTTAAGGGAATTGACAAACTAAGCGATGAAATCAGAAAGCTATTTAAATCAGTAACGAAGCTACATGTTCAAAGCGGCAGTACATAGAATATACATACCGAGTGACATTATTAGATTCTTTGAATACTGTATATTTTCTTAGTCCAAATATCTTGTGCATTAATCAAAGTTAGACTTGCATCACACAACAGAATTAGAAGGAATTGAACGCAGTATAACATATCCATGGATTTGAACAAATCACCAACAAAATTCACATTGCAAATTGGAAATCTGTTGAGCAAAATCACTGCTTTTACTGTCTTAATATTGAGCTACCAGTCATATTTGCCTCCATAGATAGATAGGTTGATACTTAATATGATAAATTATCATATTAGGTATCACCCACATGCAGCATCACAGAAACAGCTCCCACTTACTCACGTGATGTTCGGATTTATCAACTCTTCCTCCACAGCAAATTCTATGTTCAGTTGCATCTAGTAGTATTTATCAATAGGAAATTTCATTTATATGTTTACCACTTCAGCTACGCTTACTGAATTTTTAGTTGCTAATAACATGAAAGTATCACACTAGAGCGAGGAGACAGGCAAATTCATCCATTCCACTAGTATTGAAACTGTTATCCGTTTCACGGATTAATACTATTTCCACTGAAATGTCACGCGCTATTGAAAGTCGAATGACAAAAGACAACATCTGGTCTGCCCAAAAAGTGGGACAAGTGATCAGAGAACTATTGTCGCAAACTAGCTGAAGCAACCACTAAAGGTCTAAATACCCACGCAAAGAAGCCATTTTAAACTTTTTATGATTTTTCTCTACTGTATATCCGTACTCCTGGCAATATGAGGTAGATATATGGCGGTGAGGTGACAGAATCGTTAGCACACTGGAAGAAATATCTATCAGCGCTTCGTCCGCCTTTACACTCTGAGTCTAAATTCTGCCACGGTCAACTTTACCTATCATCTTTTTAGGGTCGATAAAATAAGTAGTATTGAACTCTGAGGTCGATGTAATCGACTAAACCCCCTCCCCACCCAAAATCGATAGCTTCGTATCAAAATTTGAAACTAGTATGGACTTGATATGAGCCCAAAGAAGTCTATAAGGACCGCTTTGGTTACTATTTCATTCTGGTGGGCCCCATACCCATTCCATCTTTAAAAACTTGTTTTACAAAAATGTGTCTTTGACACGTTGACTTGTGTAGGTTTTTCACACGTTGACTTGTGTAGATTGAACTGTGTAAAATATTAGAGAAAGAAACCAAGTCGTTTCTTGCAATACATACCAATACATATATGGAAAGCAAAATATTTTCAGAGGCACTTAAAATACTATTCTCTATCCCTAATTAACTATTTTGT
>NC_068983.1:125867663-125872113 GCF_001194135.2 Octopus bimaculoides | reverse complement strand
TAAAAAAAAATCTTATATGGACCCTCAGGGGGCATGTGGACCATGGTTGAGAAGCACTGGTCTAATGAATGCGGAGCTGAGACAGTCAATGATTCATAATAGAAAACTAACTATATACGTTGAATGTTACTTTCTGTTTTCCGTTGACTTCTACATCATATACAAATCTTAATCTGCTACCCGTGTTTTTTACCATTTCATGGCTCTATGTTTTTCTTTCCTCTGCCAACAATAGTATCTCTTTCGGTTTGGGATAGACACCTATATAGGTATTACTAGGTAGCTAGCTCCCCAATAAATAACTCCGTTATAGCAAACGCTCATGTGACACCCATATATAAACCTAATTTTCAGTGTTAAAATATTTATTTGTTATACACTTTCACGCAGTTCTACTACCAACCATGTTTGTTAGGGTTTAATTACTCATTAATTACTACACTTTACTACGCTACAAACACTTTACCAGTTTCATTTCACTCTTACCTCGAATTATGATGAATGAATTACCGCATTTCTATCTCCAAATCCTTTTCCTAAATCCTGTTGATTTATTTTTGGGAAATACTGCTTTTTTTTCATTTCACCCTTTAGTACTTTGTCTTCGTTATTATTCTTGCTATCACTAATATTTTCCTTCACCCTGTTATCTATCTTAATCTTTTGTGCTTTACTTCTTTTAGTCACTGAACTACGCCCAAGTCTAGCCAACACCCTGAAGAACAAATTTACCTAGTGCGTATATTTAAGTTTAGTCTTTATTCTATTGGCTTCTTATGATACTAGTTAGGGAACGCACAAAAACCACCACACGTTGCAGAAAGATTGTATGGTTCTTTTCAAATTCTTTATGATTCTTGCGTGTGATAAATCACGATGAATTCAAATGTTGAAGGTTTATCGTAGATAACGTGGAATCATACAAGAACGGGAGCTTCAAATCAAAGATGTAGTGTGAACTTTGAAGTAAATACTGAGGATTTTGACAGATAGCGCCATTTTGAACCAAAAAATGAGCTTCTGACGCATCCTCTTCGAATTTTGTTCTGGTTCCAGAAAAAGTGTTTTTTTAATACATTTCATTGGTATACGAGGGTGTACCCAAAAGTAAGCGGAAACGTTCTCTATGGGGCAAACCCGTTGTAGCTCAAGCTTCCACCGCAAGAATCCACCTGATTTAACCCTCAGGTAACGGTCGGTCGACCTGCATTGCCCGGTGAAGTCGTACTGTCACGTGATGCTTCTTTATTTTGCAGTGCTTCTCCACTATTCATCATTTTTGGCGATTGCTGAAACGAAGGAACAGCGTGCTTTCGCAAAATTGTACTTGCTGCTGAGGAAAACGGCGGCCAAAAGTTCTCATGCTTCAGATTATAAGGCCGCTGTAATGAGCAAAACACAAGTGGCTTTCATGCTTTAGGAATGAAATGGTCACTTGTCACTTAAAAACCAACATCGTTCGGAAAAACCTCCAGACTCGCGAATGAATGAAAACATCATGAACATTCAAGATCTGTCTCTGGAGGAGCGTTACCAAAAAATGGACGAACTTATTGATATGACTCGTGCATTCTGGTTCTCCTGCCAACGAAATTTTTTGGAGCGAAGTATTGTGAATGTAAAGAGCTGCAGCAAAATTTGTACCTCGCTTGCTCAAGGAAGATCAAAAGTAGTCGCGACTGAATACGTGTCGTGAACTGAAAGACGAGTTGGAAGAGGATGCAGACTTTTTTTCAGGGGTCATCACTGGTAATGAAAGCTGGTGCTACGGAATTTTGCAGATGTCGAAGAGGTGAAGACAAAAGAACGACGGAGGCGTTAAAAGAATTTCAGCACTCCTTCGAATAGTTGAAAACGTGCCTGGACTGATACATTGCTTCAAATGGAGAATACTTTGAAGGCGACAAAACTGTAAACATGTGAAACTAAGTCAATAAAAGGATATTGCAAAATTCCAGTTTTTGGGGTACATTCTCGTATGCGTTAATATGTGTGTATGTGTGCCTATACATGAACATATGTATAAAAGCATGGGAAGCATATGTGTATATGTATACATATTTGTATACACCTATACACGAATACATAATTCACTGTATATATATATATATATATATATATGACTATGCGTCTGCAAATGTGCATGCGAAATGACTACCCATGTACACGCTAACTCTGTTTTTCCAAAAAAAAAAAAAAACTTTAATTAAAAGTACTACTTAAAGTATTGTTTCGGGATATTGCTTGAACAACAACGCAATTAGGGTTCGGTTGTGTGGAGTACCTGTGAAAATGTCACGGTAATTGTGAACATTTTTCGATAGCTAGAAGTTTGTATACATCTACTAAAATTAGTGGTTCGTTTAAAATTCTATATTCTGCATTATTTTCATTTAGAACACTTTGAGTTCTTCTGGATATAGCGACAATTCAGAGTTTTATTTATAAATCTAAGAGCTTAACAATGATTACAGAGAATATCCATGTCAACACTGTTGTATATTTCAACAATATTTTTTTTATTTCTCTTACTTGTATCAGTAATTTTGACTGCAGCCATGCTGAAGTATTCCCTTTAGTCGAAAAAATCGATCCCACGAATTATTCTTTGTAGGCCTAGTACTTCTTGTATCGGTCTCTTTTGCGGACCCGCTATGTTACGGCGATGTAAACACACCAACTTCGGTTGTCATGCAATAGTGGGAGGACAAACACAGACACACAAATATATATATATATATATATATATATATATATATATATATGATGGGCTTCTTTCAGTTTCTGTCTACCAAATCAACTCACAATGTTTTAATCGGCCCGAGGCAGTAGGAGAAATCACTTGCTCAAGTTGTCACGCAGTGGGTCTGGCCCCGGAACCATGTGGTCGGCAACCAAGCTACTTACTACACAACCACTCCTGCGCCGATACGTTTAATTTTTTGTTGTTTTACTTTTTTTTACGTTTTCTGTTGTTTTCGTTTTCTATTCTATCTTGAACACGTTCTCTTATTTATTGTAAATATTGATTATGTTCTCTTTGATTCCTATTTTCCCTTCTCCGCTGCTGTCCTGCGCTCGTTCTAATGACTCGATCCAATGCTTCTCTTTACGTCCTTACCTATGGACTCACCCTCAGTAATTTGTTAGCTCAAGTCGTCTATCATCCACATTTAATAAACAAATATCTATTTTGAAGCGAGTGGACTATAAATAATTGCACTTACACGGATGAGTTAAGTGTAGGGCGATAGAGATATTTAGTCCAATAAAAAAAACTACATATTTTCCATATTTAACATGCTACCTCAACAAACATCAGCAGCAGCAGAACCACCACCACCGCCACCTCTTTCACCTGTACCATCGTCGTTATAGTTTCAGTAACAAAGCTCAGTTTAAGTTGTTTACCAAGATCACTTTCATTTTTTTTATTTCATTTCAGTTCATTTGTTTGTTTTATGTTTACAATTCATTCTGTTGATGTATCTATCTAGTCTGACAATACAAAGTTCGAATAACAGATTAAAAACATAACTCCCACAGTTAATTTACTAAGCTATTTCAATTTCATAGACAAATTTAGCTTTCTATCTATAGATTTATCATTATATCTAGTATAGCGCTTCCTTTTTTTCCTGACAGACACAGAAATGGATCGATAGGCAGAAGATATAAAAAATTGAATATCAATAGGTTTTTTTCTGATCGAAAATTATAATATATGAGGAATTTCATTCTGCTAAACACCACATATTTCTTTCTATATTTTTCTCTCTACTTCCTATTTCAACAAAATTTTAAAGCATGTCATTCCTCTGTTCAAGCTGTTATAAATTGTCTCTCTTGTTAATCTCTCACGTGACAGCGTAATGCATCGGCTGCCATAGCTATCTGTCTCTCCTTCACTTTCGTTATAACTCCCTCTTCTCTCCCTATCTATCTGCCTTTCTTTAACCTCACCATTATAACATCATCCCTCTGCTAGAGGGATGTATTTCTAATTCTCTTTCTCTATAGCTCTTCCTTCAACTGACTTTTTATCCACATAATATCTGTTATTTTCCCCTACCTCACGTCTTTAACTCTTCTTTCAACCTCTTTCTCTTTAGCTCTTCCTCTCTCCCTTCAACTAAATGAGTGACAGCATAACACATTCGGCCTTAGCTTATAATATTCAAACATTCCATGTACGTATGTATGTCACTGTATATCTATCTCCTTCTCTATATATTTGCATGTCTGTATGTACGTACGTATGTATGTATGCATGTATATATGGATGGATGGATACTCTTTCTTTTATTTTATTCTTTTATTTGTTTCAGTCATTTGACTTCGGCCATGCTGGAGTACCGCCTTATGTCGAAGCAAATCGACACCGGGACTTATTTTTGTAAGCCTAGTATTTATTCTATCGGTCTATCTTACCGAACCGCTAAGTTACGGG
>NC_068983.1:125865610-125867508 GCF_001194135.2 Octopus bimaculoides | reverse complement strand
TTATATATATATACACACATATATACGACAGGCTCCTTTCAGTTTCAATCTACCAAATCCACTCACAAGGCTTTGGTCGGTCCGAGGCTATAGTAGAAGATACTTGCCGAAGTTGCCACGTAGTGGGACTGAACACGGAACCATGTGGTCGGTAAGCAAGGTACTTACCACACAGCTTCTCCTGCGCCTATATAACCATACAACAGTCCCGGCATATTTTGAGTTGCTCATTTTAAAGGTATATTTTCAATACGTACTGTAAAATAAGCATTACCGTTTATTTTCTTTATTCGTTATCTTCTGTTGTTTCGTTTTTACTCTCCTTCATATTTTTCCGTTTTGATGTTTCTTTTTAAATAAGTTTAGATCAAAGCTGTATGAGAAACTATATACTGTGTTTTCGAAACGGAGCCTTTAACAATGAAATCGCCAAGAAATATTTATTCAGTATATGAAATGATGTTTTAAGTTTCCGGACATGCCAAAAACTGTGGCCGATTTCTTTCTCAGGTCCCCCCAACCTAAACGACCAATTCTATCATTATTAAGTCTGTAAAATCCTTATTTAACCCATTACCTCCCATAGTTCTATTAACTGGAATTTGTTTTATGAAACTTTGATTTCTAGCGTAAAACAGCCTTAGAAACACGCTGGAATGATCAGAATAACATTTCAAAATAACATTTTAAATAGAAATAAGAGAGATATTGGGTGAAGAATTAGCAAACCTCATTTGAATATCAGAGAAATATACCTGTGTGTAAATATTGACAGATAATTACGAAATTTGTAATTAATTTTTAAGTGATTTCATATGAGATCACTGGTAGGTAATGGGTTAAGGAAAATTCAAATCGACTACACGAAAAAATTCATAAGACTGTTCATGTCACTATTCGATCGTAAAACGCTTTAATGAAATTATGAAAATATTATACTTAGTAGATTCGTCATCTTACCTTGATTAAAGAATTGTCCTCTACTTGACATGCAAGAGTAGACTTGCTACCAGATCCTTCCTGAGTAGAGTTATCAGAAGAGATGAAAAGTTTATTCTCTGTATTCATATTTAATGAAAATAATAAACAGTATCGTCTAATGTGAAAGTAAAACAGCTAATACCAGGAAATATTGTCGTCAGTTCGAAGCATTACACACAAAATTTCCAAAAGGCGCCATAGTAGGTAAATCGTAAAGACTGTTGTTGTTGATCCGAAATGCATATTTTCGTATGGTCCAAGTTATTTCCGATAAGATTCAGGATCGAAATATAAGTTCTGCCTCATATTCTTATTCTTGTGACCTCTATTCATCTGACTCTCACCCTCTTACAACATTGCAATATCATTAGACGGAAGATGGCTTATTGACTGTAAGAATCTTAAAATGCAACCAGACTTTCTTTCCAGCTATATGTATAGTTGGAATTATTTAAGTCCAACTAATTGACCCCAGTATTTACTTTCTTTTTAAGCCTGGTACTTATTACAGTGATTTGTTTTGACGAACCGCTACATTGTGGAGATGCAAACAAACCAATACTGGTTGTAATGAGGCATTGAGGGCTACACACAGCCAAATGCAATGACACACACACATGTGTATTTTCAACGAGATTCTATCAGTCTCAGTCTAGTAAATCCAATCACAAGTAAATTGTCGCCCCTAGAAGAGAGTAGAAAGCACTCACTAAAGATACCACGCAGTGGGACTGAACTCGGAACCATGTAGTTGATAAGCAAATGTCTTAAAACACAGCCACATGTGTTGTAAGAAGGTGGACATTCGTTTTCATGTTCATTTATAGTAAGAAATATTAAATATATTTCTGACGGATCCCAATATGCTCTGTAGGGTACTACTTAAGTATTCTTATACAAGAAGAACACTCTATACA
>NC_068983.1:125863805-125865460 GCF_001194135.2 Octopus bimaculoides | reverse complement strand
TATATATATATATATATATATATTCATATATATAATATATGTGAAATATATGTGTACATTTAAATATGTGCACACAAAGACCCAGAGACAGGCACACGCACACTTACGTATATATCATAATGTGAGCATGTTTAAATTTCAATGAGCATAGAAATTTGTCGTTATGCCAGTAAACATGATATTTGTTACATCCGACGGAAGCAATGTGCATGATGCCGTTTAATTTACATTGAATTGCATAATGTCAACAGACGCAACAATGTTATGAACGATTGTCAGGAATGGAAAAAGATTGGCGTTATGTATATATATATATATATATATAGTGACGAGAATGGCCGAAGCCTAGACAACAAAAGCTCAAGCATCTTCGAGGAACAATGCCCATCATAGTAGCGACAGGAAATTCAGGAAGAGGAGGAGGTAGGAAAGACAGCATCCATGCTTCGTAGGCTGAGCATAGCATGGATGAAGACTAGTTACGAAATATTAGAAGAGAATAGGGATTCATTTCCTTTGAGCATATGAGACCTCATGGAAAGAAAGTTGCTGCTATTTAGAAGGAAGAATGGAATTACTGGGGCTCACATGATTTGGAGGGGATTTGGAGTGAACGAGTTCTTTGAAGACATACGTAGAACCTGCGTTCTAATAAAAAGCTAACTTGTCATATGACCACGCATTCTCATCTGAAAGAATTGTTTACTTCTAGGTCACCAACGTTGCTTTCACCCTTCAAATATATATATATACATACATACATACAATGGATAATTGTTAGCTAGTTACAACTGTTTCTTATGCATCTTTTTAAATAGAAAAATGAGAACATTATTGCATTACAAAAAACCGTAATCATCAGATGAAACGTAATTTTAAAAGCAAAAGAATATCCCGAGAATACAGAAGGGACACGGCTGAAATCTGTTGAGGTCAACTATAAAATGGGTAAGTGACCAACAAAGTTGGCCGTTGCGGTTAATAATATAGTTTCTGAAAGTGTGTAATATATTTACGGTCATAAACCTGCGTTAGATAACAGACTGCTAGACTGGTTTTAGGTAAACTGGAGTGGGGTGTAGGTTATATTTTATTATAGTAGGCTTATAGCAGCAAGTAGCTGCGAGGAGACCTCAAATTATACCAACAACGTACAATTCAACGTAACGAGTGCATCGGACCAGCCCCTAGGCGCTAAATACACATAGGTTTGGTTTCCTCTAAGTCCACAGCCGGAATATCTTGTTTCATACTTAACAACCATCGGTCGGAACCACAGATTTACCCAACCCTGCTTGGCGCATATCTTTTCAAGTACCTGATTCTATCTGAATCCTTATCTTACTATATATACAGCTACAGGCGATCGCCTCTCGAATCTAATTAACGGCAGCATTCGTCCTCTTTCTCTGGACTGCCACGTTAGCTTGCCGATAAATATTAATACCCAGTACTGCTGCCGTATCTCTTCTTTAGAGAGATTTAGAAACAATAATAATAATAACAACAATAATAATAATAATAATAATAATAATGATAATGATAATAATAATATTAATAATAATAATAATAATAATAATAATAATAATAATAATAATAATAATAATAATAATAATAATAATAATAACACACGCCAGAAAAGGTCACAGAAAACG
>NC_068983.1:125859963-125863446 GCF_001194135.2 Octopus bimaculoides | reverse complement strand
ACTTTCAATACAGTAAACATAAGAGCACCACAGCAAACCACAGCACATACCCACGGCGCACAAAGCTGCGCTCGGTAGTGAAGTGAAAGCACGTTATAAAAATAAAACTACTGAACAATGATAATAATAATAATAATAATAATAATAATAATAATAATAATAATAATAATAATAATAAAATATAAAGATATTCATATAAACTGTGTATATGTCTGTGTTTGTATGTGCGCGTCGACTACTTCAGAACAAAAGTTTTCACAATAATACATGGCGCAAACGTTCACTAAATATCCTTTTTTTCTGTAGCCCCGACATGGAAGCTTTGAATTTAATGCAGATAATGAAAAGGCAGGGGTTCTCGTTGCCTTAGTCACCAAACAGTGATTTTGAGATTACAGCCTCTTAACTGATATCATGTTTAAAATCCCTTCGCCTGTGATGGGAATGTATCTAACCAAATATTGAAAAGTCGATTTCGTCCAGGAAGTCCATCGCATCGTCCATAAAAATCTTCGCATGTCAAGGCTATCCAAAAGTTCCGCCGGAATCTCTAATTAGACGTATGGTGAAAGGAGACATCAGGCCCATATTCAATGAGACACGGAGCACCTTGTAATTTGGTTGAAACACATACTGAAAAAACTTCCAGCACCCTGACGAGTCCAATATTCTGTTGTTTTTCCTTGAGAACTTTTTATCCAGCAGGAATTCCAACATATGGCTCTGTCCCAGCCCAAAGAATTTCTCAATGTGATGCAGCATAGTTTCCATCGTCTATGCGGATCCAGGAAGCATTGAGCAATGTGTCCTCAATTCTCCGTAATTTATTAGGGTCAAAGTGGCAGCATACATTGAAACAATGGAGACGATTGTCTAGAGGCAGCTGCTCGGGCGAGGCTGTACAGGATCCAGCAAAACAATGCTCTTTTTCACACAACCCCTCCTGATTTAATTACCCATGGACACGACGTCTGAGAAGTTCTTTAGAAGAAGACCAATAAGCATACCAATAATATCAGGGACTCTTTGATTTCTGGTACTGTGGACGGGATGACAGACATTGATAAAATATCATCTTATAAGCACATTTAGTCGTTTCTGATGCAGTGTAGTGGCAGAAATCGATGAAGATGGTGGATTTAACGAATACAGTTTTACTTTGTGCATGTAAGTATGCGCATACCAAATTGTATAAGAGTATATTGTCTTTTTTTTCTCTAATTAGTTTCGATTTCCTTCAATTAAATTTTCTTTTCAAATAGTAGGTGCTAGATAGATGTACGATTGCGTATGCCTTTGTGATTGCGTATACATAGTGATATAAATAGCAATATTTGAAAGTGTGGTTCAAAATATATACAATGAATATGGGATCTGTAAAGTATTAGTTCTAAATTTGATGTTGATTGCAATAGAATGCAAAATAACATTAACCCACCGTGTGTTAACTTTACATTGTAAAACAAAGTAACAACACGCAATACAGAAGAAATAATAAATCAGATACGTGGAAAGGAATTTTATATTGTGTTTAATCTAGTATTCGAATGAAATAGGAAATGAACAAATAATATAAAATATTTTTTAACAGAACCAGAAGAAAATATTCAAGACATTAAACAACAACTTTAATAACAAATATTTAAAACAAACTTTCATTGAAATATCATCGGCGGTTAATTTTTAACGATCAAAGATTATTCATATGTTCTTATATCTGACGACTGTTAAATATTAGCCGATAAATCGATATAATTATTTTCAATATATATAAATTATGTTAATGTGCGGACGATTGTAAGATTAACAAAGTAGAAAAATATGTCTTAATTCTCTTCATATAACAGAAAATATTACAAATTGTACATGTGTTAAAAGTCACAAATCATTCAAAAGCAACCATATTTATATACACATATATATCCATATATATGCGTGTGTATGAGTATACTTCTATATATATATATATATATGTGTGTATTTATTATGTGTATATAAATATATAATTGCTGAAAATTTCACCAGAGTGTAAAGATTTGAAGGATGGGAGGAGGTCAATAATAATAATAATAAATATTTATTAATGTGAAACTTCACGAATTGCCATCTGATCTGTGATTCACTGTTACAAGATTGACAAGCAGTCATGTGTGTGTGTGTGCATGTGTGTATTTGTGTGTGTGTGTGTGTATGTGTGTGTGTGTGTGTGTGTGTGTGCGCGCGTATCTGTGTGTGTGTGTGTGTGTATTTATGTATTTATTCATTCAACGAAATGCGATAACTGAAAAAGTTTAATACGGAAGTGTAGTGTATTCCTTAATATATTGGATGTGAAAGGACTTACAGGTTTCCCGTCATTCAGCTTCTAATCCGTCTGTTTACATTTAAAATACCTTTTGTTTGAATATCGCTTATTTTCATTTTCTTTTATATAATGTTAACAATATAGCATATATACATATCAATATCACTATATATATATATATATATATATATATATATATATATATATATATATATATATATATATATATATATATATATCCAAACACACACATGCATACTTATTTATATAAGCAATGAATATATGTGTATATGAATACATACATGCATACATATGTTTGTGATTCTAAGTGCATATGTCATAGAATGTGAACTTATCTGATAAAAATAATCAAAAACTTATTGAAGGCTCATTGATTCACTTGTTATATTATAAATGCATATTTTTACCTTTAATCTTTTAAAAGAAAATAACATGCCTTAGACGAAACGCATATACTGTTTAAAATATCTATTGATTCACGCATACATATGTATACGTGTATCCATATGAATATATCAGTACAAATCCATATAAATCCTACACTTATACACATATACAACATGTAGTTAGATGTTTCTATGTACAAAACTGAATGAAGTCTCATACACACGTTATACATAGTAGATGAATATATATGAACACATATTATAATATATATAATGAAAAGTATATATATTATGATATAATATATTATAATAATAACATAATGTATATATAACGCAAAGAAAACATTATATAAGATATACTGTATGTATACTTTATATCAATTATCTTGTCAAGGTAGAGACAACTGTTAAATCTGCGTTTAGTCAAGTGGTACAAGTAAATTATTGAGGTTTGATGAAGGTGGGATGTACTTACATGTTCATATATGTACATGTACGTATATGCATGTATGTATATATGTGTGTATATATGTATGTGTGTATGTATGCATGTATGTGTACACATGTATCGAAATATAGATATTATTCTTTTGAATGTCTGAATGTCTAATACGTAAAACAATGAATATTTGAATTCTTCCGTATGTGATTGTATATTGTATGTCGTCAGAAACCACTCACAAGCAGCCAAATATATATGTATATTTACCTCCATATAGAAATACTCACTCACACTCACTCAAATACTGAAGAACGCACGTATGTGCGCGC
>NC_068983.1:125854239-125859559 GCF_001194135.2 Octopus bimaculoides | reverse complement strand
TTATTATTATTATTATTATTATTATTATTATTATTATTATTATGTTTGACTATTGTTTTATTTGTGCAAGTTGACTCCAAGTGGCACCCATAGACCTCAAAAGAGAGAAGTTGTTGGGACGACTAGGGTACCATACATTTGGTTTTGTACAAAGTATTTTTCTAAGGAATGTTTTAGAAAACATTAAAAAAATATAAGTTTGTTTCAAAATTTGGGACTACACAGACAGTATTATACGTAGGATATGAGCAGTTCACATCCGCATTATTTTTTGAATTTCTGCCATTTTTAGACTTCTTGTTGAGATACACTGTAGGCGCAAAAAGACCGCACATGGAGACAACATGATCAATGCTTTCACTTAGTAGTTTACGTACACAACAGGTTGGACTACAGTCGCTCTTAATATGTTGACCATGTAGCTCCTTGTAGATACGCATTGATCTTGGGCTGCTATGATAATTCCCTCTGTCTCTGAATTTAAGCTAGAAATCACTAATCATTGATGGGTAAGGACCTTGTCAACATCAGCATTATTAGCTCTCTTTGGATATTTGTCATTAAGATGTTTTTCTTGTCATTTATCAGTAAAAATATCTAAGGCAGCAGTTTTAGAAAGGGCTTTCTTAAACTTAGACACTTATATTCTTGTTTCTTATATTCTTGTTGGAATTTGTTGTATATGGAATTCACTTAGATATTTCTTTGCCTCTTTTGTGACAGAGTATGATGTTTACTTGATTTCGTGCTGTAAGACAAGTTTTAACATCTAATCATCAGAGTTTCTCAGGCAGATGTTTAGGCCAATTCTCGAAATGTTCATTGTTAATTCCAGTTGAAGAAATCCTCGGCCTCCCTCTTTTCATGGCAGGTAAATTGTTCTATATCTGCCTTAGGGTAGTGCATTCTGTGGATTGCCAACAATTTCCTTCTTTTTCCGTCGAGGTTACAGATTTCAGTTTATTGTTATTATTATTATTATTATTATTATTATTATTATTATTATCGTCATCGTCATCATAATCATCATCATTATTATTCTTATCATTATCAACATCATTATCTACAACATCTTCAAAATTATCATCGTTGTCATCATCATCGTCGTCGTCATTATCATCATCATCATCATAATCATTATCATTATTTTTATTAGTATTGAGAAAGAAATCATTATTATCATTGAGTGAAACAGCAGCGTGTAGCATCAGAGTGACACAAATATATCCATCATGACAACCCGTCTAATAAGAGTACACAGCTCACATACATCACAACCATATATGATTGACAAGCTGGCCCCATATCAAGATAATCAGCGCATGACATTGCAGATGTGGCCCATTTCGAATTGTCTTGAAGTCTAATAGCCTACATCGCCTGAAATGGGATTTTAAACGAAATACCTGTTGTTCCAGAGATGGATTATCCAAACCCCAAAGAATACCCTTGAGTACATGGTCATGATGCTCTCCACTACTCCTACTCTTGATCAGATAGCACATATTGTTAGCCACTACGGAACATGTTATACTAGTTAAGGTCAAGAAACTGTCAAGTACATCTGTAGTGTTGAACAGATATTTGCTGTAGTCAACTTTTTTCACCAAGACAAATGCACATGTTGACACTTCCAATCTGTTAAGATCAAAAGCCATGATTGCCACTACTTGGCACTGCATCACAGCATTTACCATCATCATTATCATTGCTATTATTGTTAGTCTTATCATTATTATTATTGTTGAGGTTGTTGGTGATGTTCTTGTTATTTACTCTTAATCTGCTTGTATGTTACTATCGCTTGCCGAGACACCCCCAGCGTTCTAGGGTGAGTGAAAGATAAGAGTTGATACAGTATGACTGAAAGCTTGGAGAGGGGACCTGTCAGGGACAGTATTGAAATATCTTCCGATAAGACAACACAAAAATTTGAATTGATATGTTTTTCTCAGGATGTGGACAGTATTTGTTAGCTCAATCTTTTGGATTTCTCTGAGACATGTTTCTCCTGAAACGTGGTCTAGATTTTTTTGACATCACTTTTTTTTATTATACCTAAGGCACCTACAATAACGGCTATTATTATTATTATTATTATTATTATTATTATTATTATTATTATTATTATTATTATTATTATTATTATTATTATTATTATTATTATTATCATTATCATTAACCGCTAGCATTATTAAATTATTGAATCTTCGATTTTTTTTTCCTTCCGTGTGGCCTGCTAAAGTTATTTACAATAGTATTGACCTCAGATTCGGCTTGTAAATCGAGGAACGAATCTTATATTTGCTTTTTTCTTTTTTTCCCTTATGACTAGTTCCCCTACTTTGCTCTCAACATAAAGACCTCTTTTATACATGGACATAATATTAATTTGATATATTAATGTAGCTGCGAATAGCCAAAATGTTTTTCACTGTCCAGAAATTATCGATGTATATCTATTTATGTAACCGATTTAAATATTTCTTTATACACGTATTTTAAATAATGCCGAAGTTGACTTTATCTCAGATCATTTGTGCTTTAATTTAATAAAGTCCCGGTCAAGTAGTGAAGTCAAAAGCATCAGCGGGTAAGGGCAAGAATAATGTATAGATGCGACTTGCTGGCGGTACCATAACGTCTCAACGAATCCACAATGCCCTCTTTTTTGTCGACCCACAATGGACGAAATTTACTCTACTATAAATATTCATTGGTCGATCATTCGTGATTTGTGGCTGGCCGAAGGGCACGATAGACTTCATTGCTGACCTCGAAAGCATGCGTTGATATTTGGTAAAAGGACCAGAGTGTTTTGAAAAGACCCATAACAGGCACGGCGATATATTTTGGCAGCAGGGAGATGGTAAAATTTCGAATTTAGTTGGCCTGCTCTATGAGTTTACTGTTATATACCAAACTCGTTTGCAGATCTCTTTGCCGAAATATATCGAAACAAGAAGCAGAACGGGAAACTTCAAGTTACGTGAATGGGGGAGAAATGTAGACGGTGAAATAATCGCAAAAATGGAGATCATACTAAGAATGTTTGTTCCGCAACATTATTAAACGCAGATTTTTTTTTAAATGCCCAAGATGTTAGACAAGACGTTGGTAGTTGTCCTTCATTGTGACAGGCAAAGTTGAGCCGTATTAAAAGTCAATATCGAATAGATTGGTATGAAACCTGCCATGGGTAATATTGTAAATAGTTAAAATCAAAGAAGAGCATCGCTATGCTTAATCATGTTTTATGGCAGTCCTCACCTAAGCAGCCCTTCTCTGCCCCGACCTTCACCATTGGATCTCCATAGTGTGCAGCGATATCAGCTCAGTGTTCAAGCGGAATGACAATGATTCAGACCCTTCAGTATCACGGGCTCGGTTCGTCAAGATTGTTCTTTATCAGCTCTTCTTTTGTAGGCACTGTCTCTCGAACCACTACTGTGAAAGCTAGAGAATTTGAATGTTTTCCTTTCAAACAAGGATGCGGAAGACTCATGTGGGCACAAACGGACGGTGTAACCATCGCAATGCCAATACCAGGGGCATCAATGTGATCTGTACTGCACGAATGAAATACAAGTCAATGAAGGGACAGAATGAACCAAGAAAGGTGAGTGGGCGTGTAACACAGAATATGCAGAGACAGGTCCATACCGTCCAACGGAACCGTTGAGTGTTGGAGAGACGAAGCAGTTTTATTGTTTCCAATCGTTTTTGGCCTAGAGAAGAGGAATACTAGGGAATTAAAAGAAATGGTCCGTCAGGTAGCTAACATTGAGAGAGGTGTAATTATGTATCAGAAAAGGCAGAGACAGGTCATTTTACATATGAAATGAGCACTTATACCACTCTACCAGTTGGACACTCTCGTAGTCGCTGTAGTTTCCACATTGGTATTTTGAACTATATTCATGGTGGGAAAACCGACAGCCTTCTCCAGAAACGCTAATCTCTACAAACACGGAGGTGCCGTCAGTGGAGTAAATCCAAGAGACGCGTAGTACAACAAAGCTTTTGCCGGGTACTTGTCCAATACTTGAGCATTCTTGATTTGAGGATTTTATGGAACTCCTCGTACCGGGTCTACATAGGATCCTGTTAGCAATTATCAGTTGGGTCTATTGTGAAGATCGTCTCGTCAGCTTCGCTAGTACTTTCTTATGTCTTTGGCTAAAACATTTCTGTGGGGGACGACAAGGAAACTTCTACTTCTACTTTGTGGGAATCCTGAGAAAGATTTTCACGAATCACTAAAAAAGGAGTTCTCAGGGCTTTCCACCTGTAGTGTTCGGATTAATCCCCAATTTAGAAGAAATATTCCTTGTTTGAACTTTTTTTTTACCTTTATTCGACACTTTAATTTATATCACACGTTTTATGTTTCCACAATGCATCATGCTGTACTGTCCCCAGTATATTTGTTATACAATAATTGTTAAAGAAACCTTTTATATTGTTAATAATATTTTTACTGATTTTTGTTCTCCTTTCTTGTAAATAATATTATTTTTTACCTTATTATTACCATTACTATTATTACTATTATTATTATTATTAGTATTATTATTATTATTATTATTATTATTATTATTATTATTATTATCAGTAGTAGTAGTAGTAGTAGTAGTAGCAGCAGTATTAGTAGTATCAGTAGTAATAGTAGTATTGAGTGAGAGAGCTGTGCATGCTATCAAAGTGACACTGATAAAATATATGAAGACCAGTATACCCATCATGACTACCCGTCTGCTAAGGGTACGCCAGGCAGATGCATCACAACCATATGTGCGCGACATGGTGACCTCATATCAAGATAAGCAGTGCATGATCTTGCAGGTGGGGTCCAGTTAGGATTTTCTTCAGGTCGATTAGCCCATCCTGCTCGAAAAGTCTCTGAATACGGGTTGTTTAAGGATGTTGAACGAAACAGCCATGTTTCCAAAGGTGAATTATACAAACCTCAAATAATTCCTCTCGACACATGGTTATGATGCTCCCACACAGCTTCTGCTGGTAATCAGAGATGCACATATCGTCAGCCACCAAGGGACCTGTCAATAACTGACAAGCAAATCTGTGGTATTAAGCAGAATATTTGCTGTAGCTCATCATTTATACCAAGACAAATCAATGTACATGATAACACTTGCAATCAGTTAAGATCAGAAGTCATGAGAGCCACTACCTAGGACTACATCTATTCTTCTTCTTCTTCTTCTTCTTCTTCTTCTTATTATTATTATTATTATTATTATTATGATTATTATTATTATTATTAATTATTATTATTAATTATTATTATTATTATTAT
>NC_068983.1:125853886-125854229 GCF_001194135.2 Octopus bimaculoides | reverse complement strand
ATTATTATTATTATTATTATTATTATTATTATTATTATTATTATTATTATTATTATTATTATTATTATTATTATTTTTTATTTATTTATTTATTTATTTATTTCCATATCATTAAGTCAGCGAGTTGACAGAATCGTTAGCACGCCGGGGGAAATGCAGGGTCGATAAAATACGTACTAGTTGAACACTGGGGTCGATTGCATCGACTCATCCCCTCCACCAAAATTGCTGCTCTTCAGGAAAATTTTGAAACCATTATTATTATTATTATTATTATTATTATTATTATTATTATTATTATTATTATTATTATTATTATTATTATTATTATTATTGTTATTAT
>NC_068983.1:125847822-125852274 GCF_001194135.2 Octopus bimaculoides | reverse complement strand
TTTCCCTTGCTTCTGGAGTAGGTATTTTTGCAGTCATATGGTGGTTATTTTATAATAGTTTTCTAGCTGTATAAGACCCCTGCCACCTTCTGTGCGTTGTATATTATTATTATTATTATTATTATTAGTAGTAGTAGTAGTAGTAGTAGTAGTAGTAGTAGTAGTAGTAGTAGTAGTATCATCATTATTATTATTATTATTATTATTATTATTATTATTATTATTATTATTATTAGGTCGTTGAGTTGGCGGAATCGTTAAAACCTTGGACAAAATGCTTAGTGGTGTTTCGACTGTCTTTACGTTCTGAGATCTAATTCTGCCGAAGTCGACTTTGCCTTTCCATCCTCTCGGTGCCGATAATATAGGTTGATTTATTACCCCCCACCATAAAAAGAAAACTTGCTGGCCTTTTACGAAATTATGAAACCATTATCATTCTAGTTGTTGTTTTATTTTCGTTTTGTTGTTGTTGTTTCATGAAGACTGAGCTTCATGCAGTAAAATCAATGAATGGATTTTGTTGGTGTTCTATATGTACATTTGTTCCAATCTTTTGTGGACACGTTGGTAGTTGAGCCCTGATACTTCCAAGCGCGCCAATTATTATTGGTATCGCGCCCACTCAATTCATTAACCACAATCTGCGTATTTCCTACTTCAATTTCTTAATAGTTGTTGATTTTCTTTTCTTTCTCTTCGATCTTGTAGTCTCATGCACATGGTACGTCAATTATCAGACATATCTTTCTTTTCTGCTTATCACAATGATGCCGGGCTTCCGGTGTCTAATCTGACGTAACTCCGTCCATGATTTGGTCAAACTGCGTCTTTGGTCTTTCTTGGCCATCATTTCCTCAGAGCTTCATTCTCACCACATTGTCATGTGACATTCTATATTCACGTTGTACCAATTTCGGACGTTTACTGACAAATGTACCACACTGTTTTTCCCCTCTCCTCATACATTCTGCATTTGTCGCTCTTAGTTGGGTTTATCAATTTTGCACGTCTTCAAATGCATGTTCTTGTTCCACGAGTAGAAGTGCTAGAAGTTTCTATGTTCAGGCAACTCTTCCATAACCATAGCCAGCACCCTTCTGTATCGGTCTTTGTAATTGTACCTCTTGCAAATTGACCTGTCATTTCTTGCTGTCCATGCTGTTTCCTTTCTTTTTTGTACTCTTCCTTTTTATGTTTCTCTTTCTTAATATATCATCAGTTTTGATGATGCCGGATTTCATATGCATCAATAATGCTTTCACGACAATATTTTTACATTTTTACTCTTAACTGTTTTCCTCTTCTTCAACTGATGAAACAGCTCTTTCCCTTTCTTCTCAAGTAGAAGCGATCGGTGTCACTCTTTAGATTGTATGAAAAGTGGAACGTCAATACTTATTGTCTTCATATCCAAATACAGCTTTTTTTTTTCTATTTTGCCAGTTTATTATTCCACCTCCATAGCGAAGTAATGATGTTGCCTATGTATTTATTGCTTGGATGTTATACTATCCACTGAATTTTGAGCGCAACACCGTTCGTAATCTTCGGAAATATTCTTTCCTCGGCTGTTCTCTCATTTCCTTTACCACAATTTCATAGCCTTCTTTTTAACTTTGTTTCATCATTTCCTTATTTCGTAATTCTATTCCTACCAGGCATTGTATCTTGCCTCTTTTCAGGCTCATTATACAAGACCTCTTGGTTCCGAATTCCATCTTTATATCAGTACTAAAACAGTGGACCATGTCCATGAAGGCGCTCACTCATATCTTATCCTAACCACATAGCTTCAACGAGATGGTCGACTTTCTGAGTTTTTCCATGGAACTGATATCCTAGATTCATTTTTCTCTTCAGCAAGCCCAGATGGAGCATGCTAAATACAAAAATCCACAGAGATAAAGTATATCCTTCAAAAATCCCTCTCTTGATGTCGTGTGTTCCCAAGCTTTGTCCATACGATGTCAAATCAGTTTTTCAGCGTAGCATATTGCTTTTCAGAAAATATCTTATAATCCCAGCAATTTCAAACATATCTAAACACTCCATCATCAGTGAATCTAGATCATTGATTGCTTAGATATGTTATACAATTTATATTATTATTATCTTCATTATCATTATCATCATCATCATCATCATCATCATCATCATCATCATCCTTATAATATTTGGCTTTTGTTTTTTTTATTTCTATAAGTTGAGTCCAGTTCTCACCCACAGACCTCAAGAGATAACAAGTTCGAAGTTCAAGTTGATGTTATGACTAGGATGCCATATATTTAGTTTGGCACAAATATTGTTCTAGAAAAAAACTGTCAAAACATAAGAAAATTAGAAGTTTGTTTTATTATCATTGTTGTTGTTGTTGTTGGTGTTGTCGTTGTTGTTGCTGCTGCTGTTCTTCTTGTTCTTGTTGTTGGTAGTGGTGTTGGTGGTAGTGGTGGTAGAGGCGGTGCTGTTGCTGCTATTGTCATTATTATTATCATTCGTCATTTGATAGTTTCAGGCAAGTTTTACTGCAACAGGTTTATACCTCGGTGTGCAGCCTTGTGCGTTATGAGCGTAATGCTCGCTGTTTACTTTTACTGAGCATCTGACATGTATAATACATGTTGTGTGGTTTGTTTATTTTATTCGATATTTACTGTAGAGAATGTCTTATATTTGTGGATTTATGGACTGATTTATTTGGATTGTACTATCGAATGGATAACGTCTCGTGTGGGATGTGGGCTCTTCCATGTAGGTTTATGTTTTGCATTGTGTGTAGTGTTGAGGGACCTGATATAGATTCGACGTTTTTGATCATTCGTTTCTTTTGTTTTTATCGCACATAGTGTTCCTGTTATTAAAGATATTGTTTTCATTTTCATGACCGACGTCTTGAATATTTCGGTTTGGATATCTTTCGACATCGACAGCCTCTCCACTTGTCTCAAAAAAGACTGCAATGTCTATCATGAAGCAGGCATTTTTTTTTTCAACCTATAATTATTATGTCTACGCGATTAGCTTTGATTAGCTTTAAAATTTGAATAAGCATATCCCAGATGTGGGTTACCCGGTCGTTTCCTTGTACCTTATTTGTACATTTTTATACCACCTCATGTTAGTTTTTATGTTGTGGTTTTGGCCTATTGCTCATTGAATATAACTACATACTCGGTCATGCCTTTATATATATTCAGATTGGGTTAGGATTGCACAGCCAGAGATTTATTATTATTGCTATTATTATTATTATCATCATCATCATCATCATCATCATCATCATTATCATCATCATCATCATCATCATCATCATTATTATTAATATTATTATTATGAAATGTTTGTTTTCTGATTTGTACTTGTACAAGTTGACTCCACGTCTCACCGAGAATCCTCAAGAGACAACAAGTTAGAAGTTCAAGTTAGTGTTATGTCTTGGGCAACATACTTTTTGTTTTGCACACAGTATTGTTCTACGGAATGTCTGCGAAACAAGAAAAAAATATGTTTGTTTTAAAAGTAATTTGATCATAATATTATAGTATGATGACTGTTATGTATATTTAACAGTAGTAGTAGTAGTAGTAGTAGTAGTAGTAGTAGTAGTAGTAGTAGTAGTAGTAGTAGTAGTCGCAGCAGCAGCAGTAGTAGTAGTAGTAGTAGTAGTAGTAGTAGTAGTAGTAGTAATAATAGTAGTAGTAGTAGTAGTAGTAGTAGTAGTAGTAGTAATAGTAGTATATCCTTCATTGACTTCATTCCCACCATTATACAATTTATTAATAGAAATTTATCCATCTCTGTAATTTGTTTGGCCCTCTGTGGATATCCATTATGAATGTGTTACAAATAGTAGTATTACAAGTGACAAAACCGTACACATGCCATACACATTTCTGCCAATTCACGTAGTCATGTTATTGTTAACAAAAGAAAATAGTTGATGGATGTTTGGGGAAGAAAAGAACATAAACAAGACCGAAATTGATTGTGTCAATATATGATAAACATAATCATGTACACTCACAAGTATACATAAGAAATGTGTCTGCGTATGTCTATGTATGCGCGTGCGTCTGTGTGAGTATGTACACATGTATATTTGAAGTTTATTGAAAACATAGGACGAAGGCAGGTGTATTAGTTTGACGCTCGGAAAATTGAATGCAGTTTACGTTTCGAGCCTAGGCTCTTCAACAGAAAGGAATAAGAGAAAATAAAGTCAGAGAGAATGAATAAAAAAAAAACATGGCGAAAGATTGGAAAAAAGTTTTAAAGTAAAGGTTGAAAGAAAGGGAGATAATAACGTGCTGGTGATCCCGAACGAAAGTGCTCGTGCGTGTGTGAGTATGTGAGAATGGTGTGTGTGAGAATAGGGGCAAGTGACTCTTACATGCGTGAGTGTGTGCATCGCAAACGTGTAGCTTCTAATGGAATGGTGTGTGGTGACGCTAT
>NC_068983.1:125845783-125847108 GCF_001194135.2 Octopus bimaculoides | reverse complement strand
AGAGAGAGAGAGAGAGAGAATGAGAGAATGAAAGAGACGTAGGTGTAGCTGTGTGATGTGAAAGTTGCTTCCCAACCACATGGTTTGAGATTCAATCCCACTGCGTGGAGCCTTGAACAACTGTCTTCTACTATAGCCAAGGGCCGACCAAAGCCCTGTGAGTGCGTTTCGTATAACAAAGAATAAGTCATGGGGTCGATTTGTTCGACTAAAGGCGGTGCTCCAGCACGTCCGCCGTCAAATGACTGAAACAAGCAAAAGAATAAAAGAATATATATACACATTTTTACATGTATGTACATGCATTCATTCGTATGCACCATCATATTGATTTTAGATTTTGGAGTTTAGAGATTATGTAGTTTTGGAGACAGGCGGCATTTAACGAGGAAGCTATCCACGTATTCAAGTAGTTGATTATTATTCCATAGGCTGTGATGCAAACAAACCATGTGTACATTATTTTTATTTACGTATACTTTATTTTCAGATAGATCGAAATATATTTTGAGTATTTTATGTATGAACAGAGAAAAAATAATCACTCTATATTTCAAGCGATTTTTGCTAATTTTATCTTAAAATTTTGCTCCTTTAAAAAAAAACACTTTCTATAGATGGCCTTAAATCTGTTACCAAAACCACGCACGTGCATGCGGGGAGCATTTGGAGGAATGCATTTGATAGTATAGATAAGTTGATAGCTAGGAGCTACAAACATGAAGGTGACCTAGGAAAGTGAACATAGACAGGAAAATTTTTTTTGTTTCAATTTTTAACCTTCAACAATCTCCAGAATACAGACACCAACATACCACCAAATATTTCTTTAAATCACTGCAAAATATTTTAGAAAATAATTTGAGATATGACATATGCAATATAGAAAATCGGCTGTGCTTTATTTCAAGGAAATATGATTATCTTGACTGAAAGAAAGGCGTTCCAATCCCTCATAGAACATCCACTATTCAGATAGAAAATTTTAGCATTTTAATGAAAATGAAATTGGTAACTTATTGTGCATTGATTGTTATACGGCTGAAATCAGTTCATAAAAAAAATACATAATAACATTAAAATCAAAGTCTAACATTCCTGTATCAATGAACACATTGATACATACACAGTCAGCGGCACATACATATGCACAAATATGTACATATATATCTGTATATACATACATATATATATATAAATATATATGAATATACTTATATTCATACATATCTACACAAATTCACGCAAACATAAATACATACATACATACATACGTGTGTGTGTGTGTGTGTGTGTGTGTGTGTGTGTGTGTGTGTGTGTGTGTG
>NC_068983.1:125843981-125844819 GCF_001194135.2 Octopus bimaculoides | reverse complement strand
TGATATATTGATATATATAAATATCAATGTCTCTCTCTTTCTCTCTTCTGCCATGGCATATTCATGCCATTGACGAATCATGGCTTGTTCGTCCTCCATATAATTCTGTCTCTCGCACATCACCCGGGTCTCTCGTGCTCTGCACGTTCATGCTCTACTTCATCCAGTCGAACATCTTCATTCTCTGCCTTACTCACAATCATCTTCCCCCATCTCAGTCTCCACCATTTAACGCTCCATTTCGTCATCCTCTCTGAGGAAATGACCAACAAATCATTACTATCTTTTTATGACAGTATCCATCAACTGTCTCTTCATTTCCATTTTACTTCAACACTTCTACATTCATCAACCCAAGAGGTTCTAAGTATTTTTTCTGTGAAATCACATTTCTGTACCTCTGAGTCTCTTCTCCGAGACTTTGCTTATCGTCCAAGACTCACACCCATACGTTATATCTTATAAACACATACAAATGTATATTTTCATGAAGTCAAAGAAAATACCACACAGTTAGTGAAATAATCAATTTTAATTTAAAATTGTATGTTGAATTCTTTGGGGCTTATCGATGCGTTTCACAATGATTTAGAGAAAAGGACACGTCAAGGGAACCCAAATGTAGACGAATACACTTTTAACACGCTAAATTTGTTGAATTCCAAAGTGAAGAATGCCTAATGTAGAAGAATTCCGGTAAAATTAATCGGTGAAAAATGGTTTATAAATGTCAATTTAGGAAAGGAAATTATACCAAATTCACACACTTATGCACGTCGCACACGCACACGCACACACAGATATATGTATGTATATCTATCTATATATATATATATAT
>NC_068983.1:125836698-125838646 GCF_001194135.2 Octopus bimaculoides | reverse complement strand
GTGTGTGTGTGTGTGTGTGTGTGAGTGTGTGTGCAGATAAGTATACATACAGAGGAACTGGTCTGAACACACAGAAGAAAAACTACTCGATTACTTTTTGCACAGCTCTCGTGGTGTAGAAAGTATTCCTGAAAAGAGAGACAACCTAATACTATGTATGTGTTTGTGCTTGCGTGTTTGTGTGTGTGTTTGTGTATGTGCGTGCATGCGTGTGCGCGCATGCGTGTGTGTGTGCGTGTGTCTGAGCCTTGTGTATGTGTGGGTATGTGAGTATATGTGCGTGCGTCCATGTTACCGTGCTTGAATATGTCTGCTCCGCACACGAAGACATCCGGAATTGTGTTATGCCTTGTAAATTTTCTACATGTTATTATCATAAAATCTCCGTCATAAAATCTGCGGCCATGCTTATGGAATTTTAGTCGAATGAATCGACCTATGTAAGCTTCATATTTTATCGTCGTCTTTTGCTAACCTACGAGGACATAAACACAACAATACCGGTTGTCAACCGGCTGTGCAGACAAACACAAAGACGCACATACGCGCAAAGCACATTCGTATAGAAATTTATGTATAACAATGAGAGAGCGCGGGAGAGAGAGAGAGAGAGGGAGAGAGAGAGAGGGGGGAGAGATAGGGGGAGAGATAGAGGGAGAGAGAGAGAGAGAAATAGATATAGATATATATGTGTTTGTGTGTGTATGTATGTTTTATGTGTATATATATATATATATATATATATACATGCATATACATATATTAACGCAACATTTGTCCCTTTGTCGTTCATAGCTCTTAATGTAAAAGCTATTTCGTCTGTATTTGGATGCATTTTATTCATCACAATTAGTTGTACATTGTATATTGTTTATTAATGCAGAGAAATGTTATCTGTGATCTCAACACACTTTATGTTCGCCATCATTTTCTCGCAGTATATTGCTTGGACTTAAACCTTAGAATCCCGTTTTTCGGCCATAATGATTCGATGCTACACTATGTGTTGTATCGTTTCTTTGTATTTAAAATGGCAGAAAATAATTTGAACTAGATTTCGCAGTTGTTTCTCACATGAAAAAAAATTCCGATACACAACCGTTGGTTAAATGCTATTCCTAACAATGCCGCTTTGCATGTAGGTACTTGCAAGCTTGATTTTCAATGGAAGAATATCAATTCATTCCTAAAGTGCGAGAAGTTTCTGCGAATTTATAAAATTAGGTTTTACATTGTATATAAGTACATACTAAGTTGTCAGTTAGACAACCCAAATTTTACATAAATAAATAGAATTCTATAAGAAATGTTGGTTTGCTCTATAACTTGCTGAATGATATTGACCTCATTATAAAATTGGGTACGTTTGTTTGAGCAACAAATATTGTGATATGCAAGCTCAACATACCAGGTAACAGTTAATTTCCGTGAATGAATTACGCATATTTCTCTCAAACTGGGTAATATATAGGACAAAGAGGCCTATCGTTCAACCTCCTCTACATTGGATACAAAAAAAACCTTCTGCCAATGTTCAGAAATCTGATTGAGTTACGCAATATATAAATGTTTTTTAAAGAATTCTAGTTAAGTTAGTAAAATAGTTTAACATGTGACAAATAGTATTGTGAAATTTTAAATGCCTACTTGTACCTGATTGTCTCGGAATAAAAAGAAAATTCATTCAAATGTTAAGTGAACACAAAATCTTGAAGAAGATTTTAAAATTTAGACATGTTATGGGAGATTAAAATTGATATGTATCTTCAATAGTTATCACGGAAGGGATTTGACCACTTCCTATGTAAGACTACTCATTTGCTATTATGACATGTTTCGAAGCAATAATGTTTATTTCTCTACATACACAAACTCATGTACACGCACGCGCGCGCGTTACACACATACATACATAAATACGTACATATATATATATGTATATATGTAT
>NC_068983.1:125830648-125836395 GCF_001194135.2 Octopus bimaculoides | reverse complement strand
ATATATATCAATGTAATATAAGTGATGTTTATATATCATATATGTGCGTTTATGCATATATTTATGTCGATTTTGTCTATGGAACCAATCCTGAAGTACCATGTGCCTTTATTCGAAGTCGTCTTTCTGAAAAAAAATGTGTTCTAATAACGTTTTTAAACCCAAGTGGTACAAATAGTTTTATCCATACTTAACTTAGCTTCAGTAAACATTTTTTTTCTCTTAAATGTGAGTTAAAATGATGAAATTAAAATGGGAGTTAAATGTACAGTGTTTTAGGAATTGTGTCACCAAGATATTTATACACATTTACACATTTTTGATATTTCCGTACACATTGTCAAAAATCTTTATGCTCACAACCAGTCAGATATGTTTTCAAACGTGTGTCGTAGCTGTTTTTTGAATTGTTAGCTTTGTTGCTATAGACAGGTTATTTTTTTGATCTGATAACCGCCTATATTCACTTTCATCAGGTTCCATTGTAATACGTCGACCACCTAAACGATGACAAAATATCGTTCGGAAATGCTCACGAAACACTTTGTTAAACAAACAGTAGAGTACAAAATTTAATGCAGCATTCACAGCTAAAAGTGTATCTGTGAATTCTCGAATACCTTTGACGAGTAGATTTTCGTCATAATAACCTAAGCCGAAGCATGCTGACATGATAGCGTCCGGTGTGATACAAACTACAAAAACAACAATAACCATAATTAACATGAACGTGATTCTGTTTCTTGCTGAAAATCTTCGATTGGCTCGCGTTTTTCGAAGAGCGTTAATTATATAAGTATTAAGTATGATTAGCACCAAAAAGGGAATTACAGATCTTAGTAAATTTTGTATCCAATTGTAAGCTGTCTCGAAATTCTCGTTCATCCATAATTCAGTTACGTGTATGTCATAAACCGTTTTGTTTTGATTATAATCAAAGCAGGATACAGTTTTATATCTTATAGCTGACGGTATGGCAAGAATAGTCATGCATGTGTAAATAACAGCACTGACAATAATTGCGATCCTTCGGGTACATAAGGTTTTAGCTTGTGCCGCATGACATACCATTAGATATCTTTCAGCTGCAACTGATACGATCAGCCATGACGAAACACAGGCTGCAAGGTTGAATATAAAATGAGCGTACGGATAAATATAGCCAAATGCTGTTTTGCCTATTGTCGGATAGGATCGTGAAATAAGAAGAACTATAAAGTACATTAAATCATTCATCAATTTAATCATGTCTGAAATTGCCAACGCACTTAGGAATGCATTTGTCGAGGTTCGCATCGTCTTTTGTGTCAATACAATTATTGTTAGTGCATTGCCAATTATTCCTGGAATGCAAAATATAGGATAAAGTATAAGACCAGTAATAAATTGCGATTGCGTATAAAATTCACTGTATTCTCTCTCTTCGGCTTCCTCTGTTGCAGTAGCATTCTGCATTGCGATTTGTGTACAGTTTGGTAGAATGCGATTACTTGCCATTTTTAATATTTCATGTATATATATCTATGATTTCTGTATGTACACATATATACATATACACACATATATAGTCATATATATGTGTGTATATGTGCATATGGTGGTATATATATATGCATATGTGTGTGTGTGTCTGTGTGTGTGAGTGTGTGTGTTTCTGTGTGTGTTTGTATATTAACTTAATATTTTGGTGTTCTTATATAGCTGGATTACAATAGGTCCTGTGATTCCTGAAAAAGAAAAAAAAAGTATTGGTCGGTCATATTTCACATAAAATCATAAACTGTAGATAATACAAAAAGAAAAATGTAAGATGCTGAGAACACAGATCAATTTGTAAAAATTGCAAGCGATAGAAAAACGAAAGCAACACACAAACACACACATCCACGCAAGTACATGTGTGTGTGTGTGTGTGTGTGTGTGTGTGTGTGTATGTAAGTGTTAAATTAAGAATTAAAAGCAGCACTAGTAATGTTAATATTATCGATCGCACATATATAATATATGTATTTTGTTAATTCACCCAATTTTCGGCGGGATAACGGTAAGGGAAACTCTATAATAGTGTTGGGTGTTAAAAGGCTTGAAAGTCATAGACCAAGCGAAACAACTCGACTTTCATCGAAACAAGGGCGCTGGGTACTGATATTTCACTGGGTCTTATCAATATCATATACTTGGATTGAACAGAAGACACACTGATAGTTTAGTTTATGAATACTTAGGAAGAGTTCAAATTCTATTTCGGGATGCGCTATGGCAATGCACATGAGTAAGTAAATTAAATTATAGAATAGAGTAGCGCTAGTAATGTTGATATCATTAATCGCACATGCACAGTGTTTTGTCTAATCACCGGTTTTTCTGCGGGATATCGCTAAGGGAAACATTCTAATAGCGGTGGGTGTTCAAATACCTGCAAATCATAGAACAGGCAAGACCACTCGCCTCGGATTGAACCAAAATTTTGACATTATATCTTTATATGCATAGACCGGGTATTTACTTCGTCTAAGGTTCGATCCAAGTACGTGGTCTTCATAAGCCTCAATACTGGCGAAATATTACGAGTTTCCTTAATCACCCTCCCGTGCAAATTCGTGCGAATTAGCAAAGCACAGAGATTATGTATTTGCGGTCGTTGCCGTTTACATTACTAGTGTCGCTTTTTAACTTGTAATATCACATATCTATCTATCTATCTATCTATCTATCTATATCTATATCTATCTATCTATATATATATATATATATATATATATATATATATATGAGAGAGAGAGAGAGTTTCTCTGTTTGAGGGGGTTGTAGGTGGGTACGGGTGTGTCTGTGTCTATCGGGTCACACAATTTTGAGGTCAGTTTCGGGCAACATTTTGATTTGCTTCTATCGATTAATTTTCGCCGATGTTTCACGGATGCGTAGATTTCTACTCAGACAAACATTTATGAAAATGTGCATATAAATATTGTATTGAAATAAGCTACAACCAAATAAATTACATTAAAAGACTTACATTTTTCTATATGTAATGAAGAAATAGAGTCACCCTCTCAAAAGCACACGCACACATACATCCAAAAAAGATGTATGTACATGTATTTATGCACGTGTATATTAAAGATATTGTGTGTAAGAGACAGAGAGAAACAGAAAGGGACAGCGAGTGAGTGCTACTTACACATATATGCAAAACATTTTTGGCATCTGTTGTTATTTTATAAATGACCTTCTGTATACATAAAGCTACATCCTTTAATTTGCTGCTTTTCTTTACATAATATGAGAAGACACATTGCCGAACTGTTATTCTAACGTGTAATATCTATTTATCAACCGAAGAGACATATCTGCATCGTCGGATGCTCCTAAACCAGTTGTTAAGTATCTTACCCATGATAGTTCGATGTTAGATAGGTCGAAACAATTGTAGTGATCAATAAAAATTCTCCTATCTTCCACCTTCCGTCTCTCATAACCAAATTTGTGTGTGTATGCGTTTAGATAGATAGATAGAGAGAGAGAGAGAGAGATGGATGGATGAATGGATGGATGGATGGATGGATGTATAGATAGATAGATAGATAGATAGATAGACAGACATACTGACAGACAGACAGCCAAATAGATAGACAGACAGACAGACAAATAGATAGATAGATAGATAGATAGATAGATAGATAGATAGATAGATAGATAGATAGGTATGTATGTAGGGAGGTAGGTAGGTAGGTAGATAGGTAGGTAGGTAGGTAGGTTGCTAGGTAGGTAGACAGTGAGACAGATACACAAGCGGGCAGATTGGGAGGTAGTCGGTGGTGAAGGTAGCAGTAGTTAGTACTATAATGAAGGGGTGTTGGAGGGAGAGTACTGAGGTAATTTAATGTAATATTTTCGAAGATGTTTTGCTTTTTACATAAATATTAAAATTGCCATGAAAAATATTCTCGAAGGAGTCGTTATTGAGTGCGCCACTTATAAATGTTTCAAAGAAAAGTGATACCTCAGTTTCACAAATTTCCTCTTCGTTTTTGATAAATACAGTGATTGATGTCATTTTTTTCTATTTTTTACTTGCTTTATTTAATAAGTAAAATTGCAAAAGAATCCCGTGGAATATTTACATTATCAATATTTGGGACGATGTTTTAGAATCCAAATACGAATACCATTGAAATATAGTATCATACAGAAGTTATTAAGATACAATATATAACAGAATTGAGGTTGGATATAAATATCAACAATATTAATAACTGAAAGTTGAGAAGTGATATATCAGATTCTCGATAGTCATAAAGTTTTTACGAGTGATTACACACTATATTGCTATGAGGAAAGCTTATCGAATCAGGCTTAAGAAACATGCCAATTAAGTAATTGCTAAAGATAAACCCATCATAGCCTTCTAAACTTAAAAAGCACAGAGCTATATTATAAGGCTATAAGTAGATGAAATATATTTGCGTCAGCAAAGAAAAGACGTGGAATGTAACACTGAACAGAAAACATGTATTTCGCAATATTATAGTATTGATATGAATGTATAAATATTATGATTTAGGATCTGTAAATCAGTAAATGCATAAGGAGCAATTTTTCTTTCAGTGATACTAAATAGATGAATTTACATTATTTATTCTTGTGTAAAGCGAGGCTGTCTATTTTATATATACGTACGTGTATGTGTGTTTGTGTGTGTGTGTGTATCTGTGTGTATATGTATATGCGCGCGTGTGTGTGTGTGTGTGTGTGGGTGTTTATGTTAAGAATTGTAATGGACAAAATACGTGTCTGAGTATATGGCGGTTCAATCTGCATGAATATATCTTGCCTTTTCCAGAAGCGGAAGTATAGAAGATAACACCACTTTTTATCCTGATTATACAGTGGAAGTTAGGAAACATCGATAAAGAGGAAATTTAGAATTTTAGTTTTCCAAAAGTACAGCCAGAATCTTATACAGCAATACAAACAAAAAACACCAGAAGGATTTAAACTGGAAAAGATGGTAGTTTTAATATCCAAAACGCTGTGCTATATAAACTCATTATTATAACATCACAAACTCTGCAAATATTTCTGTAGTGATCTTAGATTCATGTAAGTATGCACAGAAAGTATGTACAATGTCTATAGAATAATAATAAAAATGTGTACAACGTCTATAGAATAATAATAAAAATGTGTACAATGTCTATAGAATAATAATAAAACTCTGCAAATATTTCTGTAGTGATCATAGTTTCATGTAAGTATGTTCAGAAAGTATGTACAATGTCTATAGAATAATAGTTACGAAAATTCTAGGTTAAATGTTAGCCTATTTTCAGTACCATTTTCCCAGCATTTCATTTTTTTTTTTTTTTCCACTATTGTCATTCACATTAGTTTAGTCGTTTTCATTACCCATATGAATATCTTTGAACGCTTCAATGACATGTAGGAAACATTTCTTTTATTATTGTCAACAACAGGTTTGGATTTCATTGGGCTTCAGTCTTCATGAACTATGAAATTCTGAGATGAGAGGATTTCCCAGGGATTTCATTAGCTTAGACGTGGATTGGACCCATACTTACCGAACATACTCTCTTTACGTGTTTCAGTCATTTGACTGTGGCCATGCTGGAGCACCGCCTTTAGTCGAGCAAATCGTCCCCAGGACTTATTTATTGTAAGCCTAGTAGTTATTGTATCGCTCTATTTTACCGAACCGCTAAGTTACGAGGACGTAAACACACCAG
>NC_068983.1:125828175-125830638 GCF_001194135.2 Octopus bimaculoides | reverse complement strand
CATATATATATATATATATATATATATACATACATATATACGACGAGATTCTGTCAGTTTCCGTCTACCACATCCACTCACAAGGTTTTGGTTAGCCTGAGGCTAGAGTAGAAGATACTTGCACAAGGTGCCACGCAATACGACTGAATCCTGAACCATGTGGTTCGTAAGCAAGCTACTTACCACACAGTCACTGCTACGCCTATAAGATTATTGTAGATAATATTTGTGTACAAATACATATATATACTCATAAAAAAATGTGTTTGCTGTTATATATATATATATATACACACGCGCACACACACAAACATACCTCTGTGTGTGTGTGTGTGTGTGTGTGTGTGTGTGTGTATGTGTGTGTGTGTGCGTGCGTGTGTGCGTGTGTGTAGGAAGATGTGTATCAGCGATTTTTATGTGTTTACGTGTTAAGAACATTTTGTAATAACGTTGTACAATGTATATTTCAAAGAAGTTCCATGTTAAAATAATTTTATAGTAAGAGCTGTCTTTCACATATGTTATTATATAAACAGGCATGAGACCTAAGGGAACGCTTATTCTTGATTATTGAACCTTTTCGTCTATCTTTGCCTGTAACTATATTTAACTTGTCTTTTTTCGGTGCTGTGCACTTTTGCCTCTATAATCAGGTGATAAATGTATTATTCAGCTTTTGGTCTAGAAACTTTATGTCAGCAGCATTTTCAGTGAAGTATTATTTCCTTGTTCGCGACTGAATATTAAGATATAATAGTTTTAAATCTATCGTAGGTTATATATTTGTTTCCGTAAGTATTAAGAATGAAATAGCTAGTTGAGTCGGAATTTTAGATGTGCATGTGACATTCTTTTCCTGAGTGTATAATATTTTGTTACAAAGCGAGTAATTTATTCTGAACATGACTCGTTTTATGAATTATTTCTAACTACTCCATAGAAATACGTGATGCTGTTTCTGGAAATTTTCGAGTGATAATTGGAAAAGTGCAATGTAATATGAAATCACAAGACCTATATATAATGTGTCCCCCAAAAAACATTATGGCATTGCTTATTCGAGTCGATATTAATCATTATATATTATCTAAAGCATTTCTGAAATTTGTTGAATGAGATCTTTTCAAATAATCAAATGTCGATGTTAATGCAGCACCTCCACATTACCAGAACAACAAAGCAAATATGGAAGATATGTGAGCCTAATGAAACTTCATAATCAATTATTAAAGAACGAGCATTAAGAAGGAAACTATTAAAAGGGTGTTCGTTACGTTTATACTTTGTGCAAACACGATGCGTGTCGCTCATAATTCCGCAGTCTGCACGCATGGATCGTTGCGTGAAACGAGATACCGCTAGCACATAGTAAATAAATAATTTGGAATTAGGGGCGACACATCAGGATTTTCTTACGTTGAATTTGCCAGTAATGCCTTGAACTGTCGAGATATTTGATTATAAACATGCATTGTAAATTAGAACACAGTTAATTTTTGTCGCTGGAAATGTGGAAACATTTACATATACTGAATAGAGCAATTTTCCCTATTATGTTTATTGTCGTTGATGATATGAAAACAGAATCAGAATATGCCACTTATCGTTGTGCTTCAAATACCAATATACAGTTATTTATTTTACCAATATTTTTTTTTTCTTTTTAACATGTGTTTCTTTCTATTTGTAGTTCTTATACGCAAAATCTCAGAAATTTGAGGTAATAATTGGGGAATATATATGACAGTTTTTCTGTTAAGGTAAATTCTATGCAATATTTACAAATCAGAATGTGTGGCCAAACGTTTTCCGAAATATTGGCTATCAAACAAACATAAACCAAATACGTGTAACCTAATTTAATGTGTTTTAGCTTTGCATCAACTAATGGTGTACTATTTTATTTTGGCTCAATGTTTATAATCCGTCACAGAATATTCTCTCGCCCACATTCACCGGAAGAGGCAACAGGTGAACAACTCACTACCAAATTATTTGTTCAACATGGTCCACCAACCTCCAATTTTAGCATTCGTGCATGCATCCACAGATGATTATCTTTACCAAGTATTGATATTACCTAACCACCTGTCAGTGTCTCTTTTCCTAATAAATGTGATGTGTTTTTTTTTTCAATATATTCCAATCAACTAACCCAATTATTGTGTGACAGTTGGCTAGCAAATGAAAGCTGTACAAGGAATTGTATGCGTTGTTGTTTTATATTCACTAGATCAGATGATAAACAAGAATTATGTGAATTGAATAAATTATGCACAATTATCTATGTCTTAAAATACAGATATAATATTATCTAATAGGTAACATCTTGACACACTATAATCAACCTGTTGATGATCTAGTATTGCTGATACTGATTCTAACTCATATAAGGGATATACATGCATGCGTATAAACATGTATCACAAACACATACAAGAAATATATATATGCATTCATATA
>NC_068983.1:125826541-125828034 GCF_001194135.2 Octopus bimaculoides | reverse complement strand
TATATATATATGTATATATATATATATATGTATATAAATGAGAAATTGAAAATGGAGGTAAACGCTCATGGTTTTATTAAATCATTTGCATATTGCAAATCAAAGATGTGTTAAGATGACGACTTTGTTACAGTTTTCAGTCGACTCATATTGAAAATGCTGTCATCCGGCTGGTACCTGACTGCTATTTGCATCTTTCAGCTTGAATGAATGCCTGGCCTGTAGGATTACGCCTACCATGTAGAAGTTGAAGATGACTGGGGCAAGTATGCATCCTTGCCTAACATCGACTTGGACAGGGAAGAAGTCAGATTGGGTGCCATTATAGTCGACTCTGGCAATCATTCTGTTATAGAAGTTCATCAGAAAAGCTAGAAAAGGTGGTGGACACCTAAATTTTGTCAGGATTTCCCAGAAAACCTCACGGTCAATGGTGTCGAAAGCTTTGTTGAAGTCTATAAAAGCCATGTAAAGAGAGTGGTTTTGCTCACGGCATTTCTCCTGGAGAAGACTACGACAAAATTCATATCAACAGTCAAGCGGGCGCTTCGGAAACCACATTGGCTTTCAGACTGTACAACATTGGCAACATGCCTCAGAAGTCGTGATAAGCGGACTCGAGCACTGACCTTACGAGCAACCGAAAGCAAGGGGATGCTTCAGCTATTTCCACATACTGCTGTGTCAACTTTGTTTTTGTATATGGCAACAATATTGGCATCTTTCCATTGTTGGGGCACGCAGTGGGATTTGATGCTCTGCAGATGAAAGCGTGGATGTGGGTCTTGAGGGACCGGCCGCCATACCTCAAGATGTCGGTTGGCAGATGGCCAATGTGGGATGCCTTGTTCAAGTTGAGGCCATTTATCACAGATTTCTTTTTCTCCAAAGGCTGGTGTATCAGCTATCGATGGGTGGTAGTGAAGGGATGTTGTAAAAAAAAGAAGGTTCTATGGAGTTTATTCGAGTTGTAATATACAGATGATACGGCTCTTGTCAGCCATAGCTCATGCTAGCCTAGTCATCAATACCAAAAGGACGGAAATCCTCCAACAGCCTTTTGCCACCGACATCAACTCATACTCCTCCCATGTTGAAGATGTGACAATTACTAATGTTAACCAATTCACGTACATTGACTCAGTCCTCAACAACACGCTCGATCTGCGTTTGGTCGGCTAAGTACTCGCGTCCTCCTCAACAAAAAACATCAGCATCAAATCGCTTATTCCTTCATATCATCGACATACGTTTCAATGGATGCATTCAAAATAAATCCGACAGGATCCATCGAAATATGAGTTGATTATATGAAGATATAAATGATTGCATCACATACATTTGTCTCAAATTTCAAATTATCCTATATTCTGCAAAATACGTGTCGCTTATTCACTCCCACACAAGTGTGATCACTGATTTCTAGGACTCTTATATGACATCTTGTAATTGTTCTCTTGGATCTTTCCTATAAATTGAACATTCAAATATAT
>NC_068983.1:125825743-125826531 GCF_001194135.2 Octopus bimaculoides | reverse complement strand
GCTTCACCACATACCGAAGTTCAGAAATAGCAGCTAAAAATGCTGAAACTCCAACAGATAGCAGTTACCCGCAACTCACATAGGCAAAACAAGAAGAAAAATACCGAGTTTCAGCATTTTTAGCTGCTATTTTTGAACTTTGGTATGTGGTGAAGCAACCTGTTTGCTGATCCCTTAATTTTGTTTATAAATGTATAAGAACTTTTTATGTTCTCCATATTTTTTCCTTCCTCTCTATATGTAAAACAAACATCCTGATGAAGGGAGTGTCTAATCTCTAATATGAGTACAACACCATATTAATAGACACATCTCAGAAACGGTCCGTAGATGTATGCTTTTAACTTAACTTTTATATTATATGCTTTTTGTTTTTTAATCCTATCCTAATGTACACGTTATTAATATAATACATGCAAATTTATAACTTCATCATACCGTATATATTTACCCATTATATGTTATATCATAATGTACGTTTACATATCATAATGTTTTAACTTTAATTGTCATATTTTTATACAACTTAGAAATCATGCATATTTATAAATATATTTTTTTTAATAAATATTTTGAACATTCATGATATTTCAAAAGTTTTTATTATTGTATTTGTTGTCTTTTTACCGTACCTTTTAGACACTTTAGAGACTGAATACTATAAATTCATTTATTGATTCTTGAAGGAATTGAACACACATATCGTATCTTGCGTTGGACATATGGTATTATTCCTGTGATTTTCCACCCTTACGTATCCATTTTTACTATAACATGAATTCTCGCTT
>NC_068983.1:125819254-125825346 GCF_001194135.2 Octopus bimaculoides | reverse complement strand
CATATTTATAACGTTGTTGATTGGCATTGGTGAATGTATGTCGCCCTACTTCATTGACTGTGGCATCATCTGAAAGTGCTTTTTCTGATACTGGGCACTAATTTCCGTATAGAAATACTATCAATTATCTGTTTTGTCTTATTTCTTGTGACTTCCTTCGGAACTTTCATTTTCGTTCCCTTTTTAATTCTTATATGAAATGAGATTATAATTTTAATCGCAAAAATGTGTAAGTATAACGGTTAAATACAATACAATAAGTGATAAACGAAACAGGAATGCATTTGTTGTTTAATTATCTACAGCTGCATAATAGAAAAAAATATCTGTACAAGTATTTTCCTTCACATAAAATTCAAATAATTTGCCTAAAAATATTAAATTTTGTATTTTCGTTGAAAATGTAATTATGAATTAACTAGGAATCACATTCATGGAAGCAACTATAAACATATAATCTATCCATTCAAAACATCCATAATTATAAATCTAGAATCGCCATTGTTGATATGAGTGGAAGCTATGAATAATAGCTGTATGTGCCCAATTCATAACTTTGTCCATATCATCGAGAAGAGCCCTCGTGGAAAAATACGGAGGCAATTAAATCTTCTGCCATGGCATCATATTCATTAGTAAAGAAAATTATATTTTATAGAAAAATAGAAATTGTGAGAATCATATACATGGATGCAGAATACAACAGGATATAGCTTTAAGCAAACTAATTATATTGGAAAATATAAGGTGTTCCTTTATATTATTAGAACGAGATTATTTTAATTTTTTCGCCACTGACAGTTGCTGGTTCCGTATAACACATTATAAGATATACCTGTTTTTTTTTATTATTTATTTTGATGAGTTTAAAATCCTATTAGCCTAGGCAGACAAGGGGTTTCTTCAGTTACCAAAGATTACCACGCTGCTATTATATGGCAGTCAAAAATTGACGGACAAGTAAATTATCAAAAGGGCTAAATGGGTGCTACACAAGCATGCTACGAATGCCTCTAAATGTGGAATGGCAGCAACTTATGACAAACGAATGTCTTTATGGGGACTTGTTTAAAATTAACAAGATAATCAGGCAAAACGGCTGTGAATACCTGGTCCCTGAGTACGTCACATTGAACTGATAGCATCCAAATTAGTCTTTTGCAACCCACTTCATGATGATATAAGAAGAGGAAAATGTCGTCACACCTATATTGACAATTTGATTGTAGACGTGGGCCTGGAATGTATTGAGGGCCTCGAGGCTGTGAGATTTTAGTAAATGCTTTCCGGGTCGGAAAGTAGATAATAATATTAATAATAATAATAATAATACTAATAATAATAATAATAATACTACTAATAATAATAATAATAATGGTGATGATGATGATGATGATGATGATGATGATGATGATGATGATGATGATGATAATCCTACTAGGAAAATATTTACACCCAGCTTGCATTAAGAGTTGATTAATCTCATCCTTGTTGGGATAAAGATTTTTTCCACATTTTCGTCTCCAGAGAAAATTTAAAGTTAAAATGTGCGCTTACGCACGTGTGTGTGTTATCTATCAAATGTGAATTTGTACTTTTCTTGATTGTATCTCCAATTTCTATTAGTTTTCAACGTGCTTTCATCTCCGTTCATGTGATTCACGTTTCGATCGGTAAACTTCTAATATCAGATAATTGCTTTCCCTTGTGATTTCTTTCTCTTTCTACTTATACAGTCACTGTTAAATTTTATTTCAGTTTCACTACCTGCATTCAATGTATCTAATACCACAAATAAATATGTTTTTCCTCTCAAATTGTGTCAAATTCAAGACGATTATCTCCTTTTCTTGATCAGCGCAATATAATTTATTACCGTAGTAAACAAATTTTGTAAGTACATCTATTTATGAACCGAGACAGGGAGCTCTACACAGTCATTCGACCTTCTGATTATAGCAATAAATCCTCTCTCAAATTAGGCAGCATGTTCAATAATATTGTTGTAAATATACTGAGAATAAAAGAAACGAATATATTCTCAGTTGCATGTTGTTGATTATAACTGAAGACCACAGTAGATACAACATACATAACTTTCGTTAATATCCCTCAGCTTCACCACCACCATCATCATTATCATCGCTATCTTCATCTTCATCTTCACCATCATTAACAATGGTCACCTATAAATATCTTGGGTAAGACATCGACTGTTGAAAAGTTTTAAATTATCTTCAGTCGTTGAATGAGACTAAATTGAAATGTTATAAATGATTATCACTGTGAATTTTTCCGATTCGCAGTATTCTGGATTTATCCCTATTAATTATTTAGTATTGTTTCTTAATGAAATTAGTCCTGGTTGGATCAGAAAACGATGACAACGCTTGTGAAATCTGTTAACCATGTCATTGTAACAAAGGAACTGAGAAAATATGTAGGTATAACTCACTGTAATTTCCTTTAAAATTCTTTAGTGCCGATTATAGATAGTTTTAAACACTTTCACTTTAGACGTCAGCATATCTAGCTTTATTATTCGTTACTTGCACGAATGAAGTGTTGCAACACTAATCACGCTATCTGATTGTATATCGGTGACATTTCAGTATAGTCTATGTCATCATCTTTGACTTGCTCGTGACTTTCTTGATATTTACTGTCTGATATTTTTCGCTTATTTGACATGTCCACTGCTTTGATAGTCATCAACACCTGGAAATAAGGCTTGATGGCCTTTGCAACCGTATATTATGCGCAGCAAATAATACGTCATGTTAAATATATACAACTGAACAAATCCTGTATAGCATTTATTAAATTCTCACATCGTCTGCAGCGTATTAACTTTGTCTTAAGAAGCATCTGATATTGCTAACCTAGCATTGGGATTTGACGTGACAGGGAACATTTCTGATAAGTTTTAATTTATTTTCCATACATTTTTTTATGTATGAACATCCTTTTATCACAAAGTACGTGTAATTGTCAGAAATGCGTAAAGCTGTTGTAACTGGCATACATCATTTAAACCTTTAAGCAACATGGAAACTTTGTTCTAACTTGACATTTTGGAGAACAATTGATCCAGATTTTTGTGCATCATATGGGATATTTTCTCACGAAATTTGCAATAATAATTTCAAAATAATATTCATTTAGTATGCGGATGTGACCTGCAATCACTAAATAGGACTCGTATTTAATAACACGTAAAAAAACAGATTAAAGAGGAGTTCTGTGACAATCGTGTCATCATGTAATCAATATCATTAATGAGTCATGAACAAATATTTCTAGATATTAATGGCTAATTAACCCAAATCGTATTATCGGTAGAAACGACATCGACATTGTATATTGCTCTGTTAACCTCCTGAATGTTATATGTAATTAAGATGAGTGGCCAGGTGGAGTCGAGCTAACCCGAGTGGGCAGATGAACAGATAGATATACGTTGTAAAACAAACAAAATGATCTTTTTCAATTATACTACTAGGCTAATATTTAAAGGGTGTTTCTAGATAAGATTCTTCATTTTCTATAATTAGAAAGGCATTGGTATAAACCATAGTAATTCTGACCGGATATTTTACATGATACTTTCAAGGACAGCAATAGTAGAAAGTTCATCAATCAAATCAATGAAAATATATTTTAGAACAAACATAACACAGCTTCCTTGGTTGTCTTAGATGACTCAGATCAGAATTTAAACGCAGTCGAAATGTTCAATTCAACACGTTCTTCCACACGAGAAAGTAAGCTAAGCACTATGGAAAAAGAGAAACACCACCCATCATTGTAGGCCTCTTGGGGATAAATACACCTATTAGTTTTAATAATTTGTAGGAGAGATTCTGCAATATATATTTACTTTGTATTCAAACATTCGTCTTGAGTGACCTGACTTCCATGATACAGTTTCTTTCTATCTTATTTATGATTTCAATTTCAATTGGAGTTGCTTTAGGATTTAAGGCATGCCTTACAAATAGTTCAAGAAGTAATAATTGTACTTATACATGTAAGAGTTTAAATGGATATATGATATCTATACTAGAATATGTAAATTCTAATTTCTATTCTTAATGATTTCATGCATTCTAAGAAAATTGCATAATAATAGTAATGGTGATATTCAAGCGATCATTTAGTCCTTGCAATTATGTAGTTAATAATAATTCTATCTGCTCTGATTATTGAGCGGATGTAAGTTTGTGAGTCGAAAATATATGGTTTTGAGGCTGTTTCTTTGGCAAACTTAAAGATTTAGGGTTTGACTTGATATTTTCTATAGCCCAAGCTTCTTTATTTGCTCTCTCCTTTTCATGAGACTGAAGTATATTAGTCTTTCAAGTAACCATCCGAAATCAGTTAAAGAAGCCTTGATAAATAATACAGGTAAACGAATATCCCTGTTATCTTCAGATTAGAACACTTTTAATAAACATGCTCCATATTATGATAAAGCATTAAAAGAAGCAGGATACAACTCTAATATAAAATTCTTTAAAACTACTGAATAACAATAATAATAATATAATAAGTATTCATAATAAAACTAATAATAAATCTAACAGTAAAAATATGAATAATAATAATAAAAGACAATATAACAAACTAAATAAAGATGAAAACAATATAGTTGTTAATAATGATTATAATAATAAAAGGAATAATGATAATGAGAATATGAGCAATAGTAAGAAACAATAAAGAATACACGAAGAGATATAATATACCTATGAATAATAATTGAATACGTATGATGTCTACTAATAATGATAATATGAAAAATATAAAAAATAAAAAGCTATTACATGGTTAATTAATCCGTACGGGGATCAGATTATGACTAATATTATTAAGGAGACACTTAAAATAGTAAGAATGGTTTTTAAAAAGGACAATCGTTCTTTGGGATACTCAACTTCGGGAAATGTAACAAATATCATTTCCTCTATAAATAATAAGAAATTAAATAATTACTATAATATTATAATCAATAATATAACCGATAGTGGTAGAAGAATTATGCAACATATAGAAAAATGTTCATGTCGTGATAAGACTACATGTAAGCTTCCTAATAATTGTAAAATAGATAATGTAATTTATAAATGTATAGTTAGCTCTAAGAACAATAATAATAAAATTATAAATAAGGCTTATATTGGATTTACAGCTAATGAAATTAAATAAAATATATCCCAACACTACCAGACCATTAAAGATCCCAATTTAAGTAAGTCTACAGGCAGTAAATATATATGGGAATTAAAATCTAGAAAACAGAAAAGATTAGAGTATTATAGGTAGAGCCCATTCCTGTAATATTGTGAATAAAATGTGTTTATTATGCATAAATGAATTTATGAAACTACTACAGTCTAGAGGTCAATTACTAAACACAGCACATGATGAAAGAGCAGGAAAATGTAAGCAGCGATTAATACAGTTAGATTTTTTATAATACGGTTAAAATTTCCTGTAAATGTTTATAATACAGTTACTTTTTTATCATGATTAAAGCTAAAATACATTTTGATTTTATAAATAAAACTTAAATACGTGTTTATATATATCTTTATTCTATTATTTTTCTGTACGCCATATTTTAACGCGACTTAATTCTAATAAACCCTAAGTTAAAATTATAACGTTTAAAAGTTTAGTTTAAACTAAAGCTTCGATAAAATATGTATTGTATTTATTTTCAGTAATATTGTTAAAAGGTTTTCTTTTTTTGCTGGTAAAATAAGTATTTTTGTATAGATTCATTTGATAGTTATTGTTAGTCGATATATATACATTCATCTTATTATTATTGTTGTATTTTGACATGTAGTCATTTCTATTATTTAAATATTTATTACTTTGTACTTCATTGATTTTTATTATAGGTCTTTTCAGTGTATTTACTTATTAAATTGTTCTATACGTGATTGTGGATTTTCATCGAAGAATTCAATAGTTGTGGTTTTTTTCTCTAAATTATATATATATATATGTGTGTATGTGTGTGTGTGTGTGTGTGTGTGTGTGTGTGTATGTATGTATGTATGTATGTAAGTATATATATATAT
>NC_068983.1:125817960-125818879 GCF_001194135.2 Octopus bimaculoides | reverse complement strand
ATATATATATATATATATATATATACACCTACTCATGCAGTGTGAGCTGGCAGAAGCGTTAGCATGCCGGGCGGGATGCTTAGCGGTATTTCATGGCATTGTGTTCTGAGCTCAAATTCCACCGAGGTCGACTTTGCCTTTCATCCTTTCGGGGTCGATAAATTAATTACTAGTTGCGTACTGGAGTCGATCTAATCGACCGGCCCCCTCCCCCAAAAATTTAGGACCTTGTACTTAAGTTAGTAAAGAATATATTTATCTATTTATTTAAAGCTTACAAGGTTAATGTCGTCGACCTTATAGTCACTAAGACCTTCCCCTAGTCAACTTTAATCTAACCAAAATTTTCCCCTCTCCTTTTTTTGTATTTTTCTTTTTCTTAACAACATTGGACATTTGCCCACTTCCATATTTTATTTCTTCATACATATAGTTTTTTTTTGTCCTCTCATTTCGCGTTTTCCACTCATTTTTGATAAAATCTCCTGCGAGTTAATTCGGGATCTCCTGGCGAAAATGTAACCTTCATATAACTAAGATATCTTCGGCCTTCTGAGTAGCTAGTGGAGTACCCCTCGTTGTGTAATTATTATTTCAGGATTCTGCTGGCTAAGAAACACATGTAGCCCGGATTTTCCCTGTTCCATTCCTTCAATTTCAGCGTCTCCAACTTCGGTATGGGGAAAAACTTACATACGTGTACGCCAATAAACTACTATTGTTCTTGCAAGTTATGTTTTTTTATATACTTTCTACTGACTGCTCGAAGCTTACTAACTTCCTACAGATGGATCCTCGGATTTTCCATATCACTGTATATGTGTGTGTGTGTATGAGAAAGAAGTGTTCTTTTTTAAAGTTATTCACAATTTAAGATGATATTAAATACGAGAATATATATATTTATATATATATATAT
>NC_068983.1:125807000-125817742 GCF_001194135.2 Octopus bimaculoides | reverse complement strand
TTTCAAGTTCGTGCCTCACAGCATTCATACACACATAATTTTTCTCGTCTGGCCGTAAGCCTTTTCTGTTTGTTTTCCTGTCTTGTTTTTTGTCCGCCACTACATTCCTCCATGGCAAGATTTAATTTGTGTATACAAATTTAATTTGCGGTCCATGGGAAGAGCCGTTTTAACGATGCGTCCTGCCCAGCTCTTGGAAGTAGAATGTTCTCTATGTGGCTTGTGTGTTTTCTCGTCTACGGTTTGTTTGCAATGTCCTGTACCCAGATATGCACCTATACATACAGGTGGATGTCGTTATGCACATACCGCTACGTATATATGCATATACTCATTTACTATTTGTTTTTACATCTCCAATTTGTAAGTAGTTTTCGTAACTTCATATTTTCCGACGCTACTCTATCTCTTTCCGTTTCTCTTCCTCTATCATTTTCCCCCTCTCATTCTTCCTCTTTACTACTACGTATCTCGCTTTAGCCCTCTCGTTCTTCCTCTGTTACTACTACATATCTCTTTTTCCCCCTCGTACTTCCTCTCTTTCTCTTTTCCTCTCGTTGCTCACCTATTCTTCTACTTCCTCCCTTTGTTTCTCCCTCTACCACTCTCTCTCTTCCCCTTACATGGTCACATGCTTCCGGTCAATAATCCTTCTCTTCCTTGGCTATCACCGTGCAAACACGCGAACTACTTCGTCCCTACTTTCAAGTCCGTGCCTCACAGTGTTCATACACACATAATTTTTCTCGTCTGGCCGTAAAGCCTTTTCTGTTTGTTTTCCTGTCTTGTTTTTTGTCCGCCACTACATTCCTCCATGGCAAGATTTAATTTGTGTATACAAATTTAATTTGCGGTCCATGGGAAGAGCCGTTTTAACGATGCGTCCTGCCCAGCTCTTGGAAACGCCGGTGTTAAAACGGGGGTAGCTGAAGAAGTAGAATGTTCTGTATGTGGCTTGTGTGTTTTCTCGTCTACGGTTTGTTTGCAATGTCCTGTACCCAGATATGCACCTATACATACAGGTGGATGTCGATATGCACATACCTGTACGTATATATGCATATACTCATTTACTATTTGTTTATATATATATATATATATATATATATATATATATATATATATATATATATATATATATATATATATATAAGCCAACACACACATTTAAATATCGATTTCCTCGTGCACTCAACAATTCAATTCCCATAGTAGAAATTTCATGGATATGATTGCCACAAATCCAAAGAGCAGTATGGTTTAGGATTTGTCTATAAAGTTCTCCATACTTTCCTTCCCTACGACCAGCAACACCATCAAGACTGCTTGGCAAATAGGATGGTTTTTTTGTGGGGAAGAAAATACGAGATCCCTGCAAAATTGGATTGAGTGAGTAGTGTGAAATACCATCTAATTGAAGGATATATATATTGTGTGTGCGTGTGTGTGTGTGTGTGTTTGTGTGTGTGTGCGGGTGCGTGTGTATACTGGTCGACATGTATTAGAATGCAAATTCTCGTAAAATGTCCTATGTATCCGATCAACGTACTGCGGTCATTCTGTACCCCAGTGAGGGTGTAATTCCGTTAAAACTTTATCGCAATGACATGAAACTCTAGTAGATTATTGTGATTTACCAAACTCACATACGCACTAAAATAGACTTCATTAAATACTGTATCTTTTCTGAGAGAGCTATTCAGTGTGTCAAAGAGCATTACATTAATATGTAAAATACGTGGAATAATGTAGACAATATTGAACGACCTACTTATTATTTTTACTTGTTTTTTGCCTAAGATAATATTGAAACTAAAGCTACAGTGATTTTTTTTTACTTCACCACCGACCCAACATATTTCAAATCCCTACGAGCAATGTACTAAAATATCTAGAAATATGTTATATGGGTGTTGTATATAATAGTGGAATGCGGAAATAAAACTGAATATTAAACAGATTTAGTTCGTGTATGATATTAAATTCTGGTTATATTATCTCAGGCAAATAAGTATACGTGGAAGAAAACGACTTGAGCGTACAGAATATCAACAACACGCATAATATTGCATATACAGTAGCCCAGTATTTTTGTTTCAGGACCCGAAAAGTGAACAGAGCTTAAGTAACAAGAAAATATCATATTTTCAACCTTTTATTTGAAATCCTATGATCAGCCAATAAGAAACTTAAAGTATATCTCAGCGATCCAAAATATAGCTCTATACTATAAACATATAAGCCGGTGAGCTGACAGAATTGTTAGCACGCTAAGCGAAATGTATAGCGGCATTTCCTCAGTCTTTACGTTCTGATTTCAAATTCCGCCAAGGTCGACATTGCCTATCCTATCGTGGTCGATAAAACAAGTTCCTGTTGATCGCTTGTGTTGATATATTCGACTTAACGGCTTCCCCGAAATTCCTAGCCTTGTGTGAAAATGTGAAGTCAATATAATACAGTAGACTACCCATGATCCGTTGGGTCACCAATAATTCAAGGTACCGGGAAAGGCTGAGTTACCCAGCAACATAGTTTTGTTTCGTGTTTTTTTTTCTTTTTCTTTTCGAGGTTATTTCGCATGATTTTAACGATTGTCACATCGAAATGACGCCTAAGCGCCTCCTTTCCTCCAGAAAAGGAAAGATATGGCTGCTATTTCTTGCACGCCCTGCTACTACGTGACAGGTATTTTGGGCCCTTTATCGCAAATAGCTGTTACGTAGCAGCAGGGTGTGCTAGAAATAGCAGCCAAATCTTTGAAGGTGAGATACGTTGAATGCACTCGAAAGACACATGTGGAAAAAAAATATTTAACACCGAGGTTACGAAGGGGTCTTTTTACGAAATATTTACCGTATTTTTAACGTCATTTTCACTTGAAATCATTTTATCCATCACAAAATGTGTCTAATATAAAGGTTAGAGTTATTCCCTTTCAGGGTTAAGTTATTTTCGAAATGTTTTCCCATTATGCACCGTTTTTAGTATTTATACCAACAAAAAACAGAATATCTCAATAACCACTGGTCCGATTTACGCGAAACTTGCTTTATTCCGTTTGTATTCACATTTCAGTGGCACTTTACTTTCAAAGTACTTCACCATTATGCATTGGTTAGGCTGTGTAATATTGCAGGCAAGATTGACGTTCATTTTAATGTAATATAGATTTACATCATTCGTAAGACTTACAAATATCAAAAAAAAAAATAAAACAATGAGGCTAATATTACAGAAAAACAGATCTGGATATTGGTACATGAGTTCGTATAAAGAAAGGAGTAATCATTGTAGCTATTTACTATCACTAAAAGTGTCATATTTACTTTTATTTCATTGTGTTTTAACATTTCGTCCAGCAAACATAGGAATAACAAGGGACTCTTTCTTCTGCTTGAAGCGTTGTTAATGATTTGATTTTAAGTCACTTTCAAACATTTCCCGTAGATCTCTATCAGAGAACGGGTCGCACCTGTGCAATATATTTGTTGATGTCTCCTGAAATGACTTCAAAATTAATTTACCTCCTTTACTTGTAATCAATTACAAGAATGCTGATAACACCAAGTGATTATCTGCTTTGAACTATACGGTCACGTGTAAATACCACTGTGGGATATGAAAATGTATTGTGGAACCTTTGAAAGAACGTTACTTAACTTCATCATCATAATTTGTTTTTTCAATACCGATACCAAATAGACTGTAATGCGACGGCAAATTATCCTTGAAATAAACAGATTTTCTCAATTCTGATTCTAAATAGATTGCAATGCAATCCTTTGTTTATCAATCAGTGTTTTGTTTCTGAACTTTAAAGCAATCAATATGGCTCAAGTCACATGTGACTAGTGTCTTAGATTTGCACGACTTTGACAGAAGTATAGCAAACGCTATATTTGCTTTCAGGAATCAGAGCTTCTTGCTAGAGTCAATTACATTGTTGACCTCCCACTGTAACTGTACAAAGTTTCGAACAGCAGCTGACTCTTTCACAAGAAAATATCTCTATCTTGATCGTATATAGTCAAAACAAAGAAAAAAATAATTTTATGACTCTGTTGTAATCAGATAACTCGTCAGCAATATAATTTTCATTGAGTTAATATTCGATCATAAAGACAGCCTAGCGCCATAAGGATTATAGAAAGAGCATATGAAATCAACTGAAGAACAATATGACGAAAGGAACAGTACGCTGCTTACCATGAGTTTTATGCACAAATTTGCAAACTTTAAGTTAAAATTTGTATGATCGGGAAATTTCAGGCATAGTAAATTTATAAAGGTGTTTGCAAAAAGAGCGAATCGTGAAAGTCGGTTTCTGCTACAAATTAAAAATCTAAACTCGGTGATTTACTCAATTCGATTTGATTTTGCCTTAGAACATTTTATATAATTTTAAGATGAGCAATTGTCACATGTCTCTACTTCTGTATTCAGGTATACGTCTACGAAAAGTAAATTGCGATATGTATGTATGTATATATATATATGCATGTATGTAAAGATGACGTTAACGGTGTGAACGAGACTGGAACCGATGGTGAAGGTTCTGCACCCGTCAAGTGTCCCACTTTGCAGCAGGATGAACCCGGTCGTAATCCACCAACTGCTAGCCATGCAACATGATATAAGTGGAGTAAACAAGTAAGCATGTTGGGTATATAATGTTACTACCGGAGCACCCCAGAGGATGCGAATAGTGTGCCTGTCAGAGGGTACAGAAAACGAAGGCACGGTGAATAGAAGACAATGGAGCTGTTTGAAATTACTGAACAGAGATTATGTGGCCAAGCAAGAGCAATACGAAAGAATAGATGATTAACAGAACTGGAGCTAGAAGTTACTAAAAGAAGGATGTCGGGTGATGCTGGGCAGGCGAGAAACGAAAGTTGTATAGTGGAAGAGATGGACAGTTGTTCGCAAGAATATATTACCGTGAATTATGAAAGAACTGAGATCAGTGACTACTCAAACACTGAAAATTGATTAATAATAAACAGAAGTTTTGATCTATTAAGTACAGAACGGACATAATTTATGTGTGACTTTAAAATGGCTAACCAATGGAGACTAAACCAAGAAGCGAATAATCTCAATAACGTATTGAGACACATTGAAACAAAGAACATTACATAAACAAATAATATTCTCAAGGCTGCATGTAGGATTGTGGGATTGAGAACTACTGAGAATAGAACAGCGACAGATAGAAGAGGAAATAAACAACCATTGTGGAAAAGGAGAATTTCTGAAGACATAATCTCCTTGAACATTGCAGTATCAATACTTTTCAGGAACAGAAATGGAGAACATAAGAATGAATGGAAATACGAAAAAGTTAGGAAGAAGAATTGAGTAGATACAGAAGGCCTGACTGTTGTAATTGAAGAACTGAACCAGCGCATACATCCTAAAAAAAGGAGAGAACTAGGTTTAAACAACGGATTAAGCAATACCAGCAAAATATTGCTTAGAACCGAGTAAAAAAGATTTCATCAAGAGATTAATGTTGATAAAAAACGTGATGCTGATGCTGATCAAAGTCGAATTTCTGGGGTAAGATATGGAGTAAACAAGAATAAGATAATACTACAGCTGAATAGCTCTGCAACCTGAAGTAAACAGCTTCTTATCCCTAGCAAGAAGTTATTCACTTCACAGGAGATAGTACCAGAATGTTAAGAAATTGGAAAGCAATACGACTTGATGGTGTACAGGGATTTGGGATTAAAAAAAGGTTTAGTAGTTGCCATAAATTGATCACCGAGCAATATAATGCATTGATCCACGAAGAAGAAGAAATCCCGGGCTGGTTGACAAAAGTTCGAACGGTGTTTTGCCTGAAAGATGCTCTTAAACAGAAATGCTGTTGACAATTACAGACCAATTTCCTTCCTCCCATTAATGTGGAAGTTACTGTCAAGAGGAATTGCAGAAGAACTGTATAAATTTCTTGATGAGAACAATATATTACCAGTGGAACAAGAGGGCTATAGAAGAAGAGTCAGAGGTATCAAAGATTAACTACCCATAGAGAAATTAATAATGCAAGATCGCAAACGAAGGAGAGGGATTTTCCAGGGTGATAACCTATCACCGTTGCTTTTTGTTCTCTGTATGATACCCGTGACCTTGGTACTTTGGAAAATGAACCTGGGGTGTCAACTAAAGTAAAATCCCAAATAATCAACCACCTCTTCTTCATGGACGATTTAAAACTGTATGGAAACGATGAGGCACAAGTGAGTTCCTTGGTGAACACGGTCTGCTCTTTTAGTACCGATATTAGAATGGAATTTGGATTGAAGAAGTACGGAATAATCAACCTAAAAAGAGCCAAGGTATAGTCCCTAGCAGAGATAAAATTACCATATAGAGGCTTGATTGAACAAATTGAAACACAAGGATACAAATCCCTTGGGATAGAGTGTTCAACGAGATAATCGGAAAGGATATATATATATCAATTAGAAAATGGAGGATAATATGCTGAACCCAACTACTTGCAGACAGTGTATCCCGTTGAATTCATTAATTTAATTCATAGCTAAAGTGACAAAAAACGAAAAAAAAAACAAAGTACAGGTGTTTATGACAAACCATGTTATTTCGCCAACCGGGTTTACATATAGAAGTACTAAGAAATCTCATACTGTATCGGAATCGGTTTTGGGTAAGTGGTTTTGATAACGCCTAATACTTCGAACAATGAAATGCAGTAACATATCTAAGTAATCAGTCAACAATGCTGCTCCAAATTTTCAATCCTTATGACACCATATGACATATATTTATTCACATGTTATTATGTTCTTATGATATTCTAAATAATTTGCTATGAAATTAACATTGAAATATTCCGCGATAATTATTTCTAGAAATCGATAGGACTATTTGAAGACATTAAATATCAAATTGTTGACCTGAAGTGAAAATTAGCTTACGAAAATACAAAAAGCACCTGTGTATTTACTTGTGCATTTACAAACGCTGTATTTGATATTACATTAAATAGAAATAAGCGAGTTTTATGTATTCGATTCAGTCAATTGCACATTTGCTTTTCACATCTTGTTTATTACCTTGTAAAATGAATAAAATAATTACGTGAAAATTACTCATGGTAAAGGGAATTATTTCAGTGTTCAAAATGGCACATCTTTTTCATTAGATTTCATATTTATTTTAGTAATATTAATAAAATTGCCAGAAGGATCAATACTCAATTTAATGCTTGCTTACCTACAATACGAGATAAATAAATACATTATTTTAAATGATATTAGAGCTTGATCAGTAGGAAAATGTAATCAATTGTCTTTGCACTATGCCGTAAACTACAGTAATAATATAAATGTCCATAGCATCCTATTTCATAGTTATAACAGTTAAAACATATTCAAATATGTTACTCATTAGTTGATCTTCATTTCATTCAATATCATTTCAATCAATATCATTTCAATGTTAGATTGAATACCATAGGAATTTCGGTTGGCTGTTAACATTTAATAACATTTAATAACATTCATTTAATAACATTTAATAACATTCATTACTAATGAAAATGATCCGTTTACAACACAATTTTTCACACCCTCTTCTGAATGTGCCCAATGGTGAACCAATACTTCTATACATTGCCGGGCTAACTTGAAGCTGCTGTTGTACTCAGTGCTAAGTTTACTATTGTTAACGTCCAGTTTATATCTGCCAATGTTTTCAAACATTGCAACAATTTTAAGAAAATAGAATCACTTGCATTGGCTTCTACCATTCTGACGCTTAGTAAATATCTAATAATCTATTCTACTGTAATCTTACGCATTTGTTCATTTAGACTTCGGCTTATATCTTTCTGACGCTCGCAAATATCTACTAATCTTTTCTACAATGGGCACAAGGCCTGAAAATTGGGGAAAGGAATATTCGATTTCATCCACCCCAGTATGCAGATGGTACTTATTTTATCGACCCCGAAAGAATGAAAGGCAAATTTGACCGCGGTGGAATTTGAACTCAAAGCGATAATGCCGCTAAGCATTTCGTCCGATGTGCTAACGCTTCTGCCAGCTTGCTGCCTTAGCAAATATTTAATCATAAATATATGATCACCACGCCATACACACATGTGCACATGCATAATTACTTAGGAATATCTTCTCACCAAGATACATTTTCAGTTTTACACCTATTCTTATTGAAGCAACAGAATACGTCCCAAATCGCCTGGAGGAAGGTATTCTTTTATTTATTTACTTGTTTCTGTCATTTGATTGCCCCCATCAGCTCTGTCTTGTGTTTAAATTTGAGTTTAGGAGGATGCAAGGGCGACTCTTTAATTCCTATGCTACAAATTAACACGATATTTGAGTCAATACAAATATAAGATCCTCTACGTTACAACCTTGCTACTAAGGAGATGGCTGATTAAGATTAACTCTACATTGAAATGATTAAAATGATATAGACACACGCATGCGTATACATATATGTATGTATATATGTATGTATATGCATAGTTTTATTACACAATTAGAAATCATTCTAAATTTTATATACACATATATAAGAATAATACTTGGAAGGAATTTAAAAACATTTCATGCGCCACTAGATGCATTAACTGACTAGGTCACTAGTCAGCATCATTAGACGGTGCCAGCATAATGGAATAGGGGTTTATTTGTATATCGTGATCCACCTCTCGCGATTTATTAGTTATGCTTACGTCGATTCCTCCGTCGTGTTGTTTTAAATTTAAACTAAAATAAGTATCAGGCTGAGTAAAAAGTAAGCAACGTTTTGAAACACGAAACCATCACAATATATTTCAACAATGCGGAAATTTTATTTACCAAAATACTACCACTACAATCAACACAAATTTACCTACGAGCTACAAGTTTGTTTATTCCGGTAACGTAAACATTTGGAGTTCTGGACCTGCGAAACTCTTTGAAAGCAATTTCAGCATTGGTTTGATTTTTAACTACTTCTTTTCCCGCAGTAAACCATCAAGGTGCTTCAAAAAGTGGTAGTCGGTAGGAAAAGAATCTGGGGAATAAGCTGAGTTAAGAAGAACTTCATAGTCAAGTTTCCACAAATTCTTGAGCGTCATCAGTGAAACGTGTGGTCGTGCATTATCATGAAAAATGATTGGCTCCCTTCTGTTGACCAGTCTGAGACGGAGGATTATCAGTTTTTCACACATTTTGGCAATTTCATGGCAATATATTTCTACAGTAATGGTTTTTTCTGGGTTTTAAGAAGTTATAGTAGTACATGAGTGAAGCAGTACACCACCAAACAGTCACCATAACCTTCTTTTTGAAGAGCTGGTGTTTTGGGAAGGTTTTCGGTGCTTCAGTTTGGTCCAACCACTGCGAAGAACATTTTTTATAATTTTACAGAATCCACTTGTTATCGCAATCTATAATACGGCCGAGAAGAAGAAACGCCGAACAAATTTCATATCTACGCATTTTCCGATTTTCATTCAAATCCTGCGGTCCCCATTTGTCGTGAATTTTTTTCTTTTGCGATCGCATGCAAATTTTATAGGCAGTTTTCTGGCTAAATTGAAGTTCTTTTGCCAGTTCTCGAGTGGTTTTACATGGATCGTTCTCAACGACTGTCTTTAATTGACCGTCATCGATGACAGATGGGTGTCCACTACACTCACGACCTTCAAGGCTCAGGACTCTACTGCAAAATTGTTTAAACCCTATTCGAGCTGACCACTGACTGGTCATTTTCTCACCAAACAGTTCGTTGATATCGCGACCAGTTTCAGCTGCTTTACGTCCCTTTTTGAAGTTGTATAGCAAAATTGCTCGAATATCGCGCTTTGACAGTTCCATTTCAGATGATTGTAACAGCGGTGAAAAAAATATCAATGTTATATTATTGATGCATTTGTGCGAGTCTGTATTATCAGACAATTGCAAAGAAAATTGTTTAAAAGAAATTCACATCTCTGCAAGAATCCGGTACCATTTCTTCATAGTGCAAAACTACTTACTTTATACTCGACCTGATATATGCAAATTATAAAAATAATTATAAAAATTATACAGTAGAGTACTGTTTCTACTTCGTGGGATTTTACCTATCGCGGTGGGGGTGCGGTTTGAAACGTAACACCCGCGATAGTCGAGGAATTGCTGTCTATGCCAAAGCATATTTTTCTCTTCCAATATTTACACTTTAGGCATTATGCAAATAATATTCTATACAAAAACCATGAATAAGTACAAGCAACTGAACAACTCACTAATAGAGAGGAGTTTGTCACATGTTTTGAATAATCCAATATTTTCTGCATGAACAGCTGGCACATAACGTCAGAATTCATGATTGAATTTACGATCTTCCAAATTCCGTATACACAACTAAGCTCACAAGTGACATGAGAAAACAAATAGTGAACGTTTAACCTTACATTGGCTCCTTTATTTCGTGAAAATGCTTTGACGTTTAATACATGTCATTTTCATGAATAGCATATTCTTACCATTTTTATGCACTACAGCAATTCTATGCTTTACCTGAACATAATACTTATCTATAGTATCAGCTCTTTATATGTAGCGCTTTCTTACTGTGGGAGATCACGACTATAGAGTATGTTAATGTCTTCTCTATGCATTAAAACTAGGACTGGCATACGCATACGCAAATATATACATACACAGTTGTATATGTGTATGTGTATATATATATATATATAT
>NC_068983.1:125802443-125806990 GCF_001194135.2 Octopus bimaculoides | reverse complement strand
ATATATATATATATGCATATATCTATATATATATATGTGTGTGTGTATGTATATACACATATATACATACATATGTGCGTGCGCGGGAGTGTGTGTGTGTGTGTGTGTGTGTGTACGTATGTATACTTAATTATGCATGTTCTTATGAGTATAGTGTACTTGTGTATGTAGCAATCTGTATTTGTACATACCCATATATATGAGCATGTATGTATGTGTGTATGTAAACATGCATGTATGTATGTATGTAAATATGTATACGTAAACATAAATGCTTTTACAGTATTTCTTCGTGGTTGGTGTGCGATACTCGCCGAGGCGTTTCTTTTATTTCTGTTCGTGTTAATTGTAAAATGTTTGTAACAGGTAAATTTGCTGCTGCTGTTGTTGTTGTTGTTGCTGTTGTTGCTGCTGCTGTTGTTGTTGTTGTTGTTGTTGTTGTTGTTTCTGTTCAGATGAAATAAGTATTTTAATAATGGAATTTGACTGCGATCTATATTCGATCTTGTAATTGCATCGAGACTCTTGTGTGAGGAGAAAACTAGATTTTCCACCAAAACATCACTACCGTCGTTTATAGCAAACCATTCGTTAAGTGCATTTCAATTATTCTACCTCCCAATGGAAGCTCGAACAGGTCACCTCATCTGCGAAAGATCGAAGGCAATCATCCCGCTTCATTTAAAACAATATATATAAGTTTCTTTAAATCATGAAATTTAAAAACAATGGGTAACAGACATCAAAAGGCAAAATATGTGAAATCCTAAAAGTTTACACCAGAATGAAGACAATATTGGTTTCAAATTTTTGTACATGGCCAGCAGTTTCGAGTGAGTGTGTAATCGATTAAATCGACCCCAGTGCTAAACTGGTACATATTTTATCGACCTCGAATGGATGAAGGGTAATGCCGACGTCGGCAGAATTTTAACTCAGAACGTGAAAGCGAACGAAATACAGCAAAAAATTTTATCCGACGTGCCAAATATTCTGCCAGCTCACCGGATAATGAAAGCAGAAATCATTATCGATTAATAGTAGTAGGTTGGAGTGCCTATCTTGGAATCGCAAGTTAGAGGAAGCACGGTAACGAGAAGGACATATTGTATATCATTTGCTAACTCATCACTTCACGTTATGCTTCTAATTGAAATGTTCGAATTTTTTTCCCCTTGAAATAAAAACGTCTTTAAACTGAATTAATACTGACACGTATGCTTCATTAGAAAAGAAAAGCTTTGTGTCACCTAAATGCTTGTTCTTCCCTTATAATACGCGGAAAATAAAAGATACAATAAAAAGTAACCTCTGAAGAAAAATAAAAAACTACAAAACGCAAATAATGGTTCTACGGTAATTCAAGTAGATCTTGATGTTCTAATACAATCTACCACTGCCTGTTTTGTAAAATTACACCGTTATTGACCACATTTGCGAAGAATTCTGACAAATCAAACAAGTACAGTAGCAAAGTAATTCTATAGCCCAAAGTTGAAAATTCACATGTGATTTTTAAAGAGCGAAAACATGTAAGTGAATATTCTCAAGGAAAATAGCAAAAATAAACACCACAGTAAATGATAATCGTGCATTTTGTTTAAGAGAGATCAAGTTAAAGTTGACCCAGTCAAAGTAAGCAATGAACATTACAGTTTAACGTAGTATCTTACTATATGCTTTTCAGATAAAATCTGAAGGAGCTCTAATATTGTTCACATAGGAATACGAACATTCATTTCAATTCCCACGTTCTCTATTGTAACTAGAATGTGTATGTAGGCCGTATATATGTACAGACCAAAGGCCGAATGGTTTAGTGTGTGAAGAAATGCAGTGAAGCTCAGTGGTTTACGGACGTAAATGCACAGGTAACCCCATAAACCCGCCATTTCCATCTTTATTAAAATACTCAACTGGCCTATTACTTAGTGCGTACTTATTGGTCAGATTTATGATTTACTGACGATGTATGTATATATATATATATATATATATATATTATTTATAATATTATTATTATATATATGTATGTATATAATTGTCAATAAATGCGACTAGAGTGTTAAAAAACACCTACATTTCTAGAAATAGGAGCTAAAATACTCTAATGATGTAGTAAACGCACATGAATGAAAACATATACACTAATAGGGATCATAATTGTCCAAACAATTCCGACCATGAATTCTTAAAACTAATGTTAGTTTCAAAAATTTCCGTTGCCATCATCTCTTAAGCCAGGTCTTTTGCCTGAACTGTTTCTCTTAGTATATAATTCTCGCTTTCGATGAAACATTGTCACCTGTTGTTTATATTAATTTTATGTAAAACACATAAGCGAATCGCTAAATCATCCATTAATTTGAATGACGAAAATACATATACGAATAGAGAAACAGGTCCGAAAAGAGTTTCACTGATGAAGACAATGAAAACTGCCAAAACTAACGTCAGTCTTAAGAATTCTCGTTCGGTATTTTTCGGACAATTATGGTCCATGTTAATGTATGTGTTTTCATTCCGGTGCCTTAAATACAGCTTTAGACCAGTTTGGCTATTATTTCTAGAAATTTCTAGCATTATTGTAAATAATGTACATAATTCCTCATCTCTTAAATATAGAACTGTTCCAAGTTTGAATAAAATTCTTCAAGGCGATGCCTCAGCATGTCCCAAGTTAGATTTATAGTCTTGAAACCACGCAGTAAAACACCCTTTTGAAGCAAACAAGATGCTGCGTTATATCTCTATAATTAATTGCTTGCATATGATGGGTAATTAAAGAGATGAAATCTAATTTGAATCTAATCTAAGATGTTTCATTCGATCTAAAGTCCATTATTACCGATGTTTTTTTCTGTCTAGTTTCAATATTCTGTTATAGTAAACATATTGGAAAAGATGACAAAAATTATAAGGTCGAGGTAAGTTCACTGTTGAAGACTCTTGAAATGTAAACAGACAGAATACAACAAACGTCTGTTAAAAAATTGTAAAATTGGTTTTAAATTTTGACACAAGACCAGCAACTTCGGGGAAGCAGGTAAGTCGATTACATCGACTTCAGTCCTCACCTGGTACTTGTAATATTGGGCCCGAAATTATAAATGGCAAAGTCGACCTTGGCAAAATTTGAGAGAATTGTAATTTCAAAAATTGAAACGGAAGATTTTATTCGCAGGAAAAAGCTAAACGTGGACCCGGTTTTCACTGCTGTTATAATCAATGAAGATACTTACATTCCCTTTTTCAACTGTAACAAGAGTCCAAGAGGTTTCTAGGCGTAAATTTGTTTTCAGTGAATAAACTGTTACACAGCATAGGATTCCCTTTCAGCCAAATCAGCTATAACACCAGTAGCGCAGCGTGCGTTGAGACGGCCAGAATTTGATTGCATTTCAGGTTTATTTATACAGATTTTCCTTCTCCTAGGAGGAAATTCCAACGAGAACTAGGGGTTCTTCACTCGAAGTGGTTCACATGGCATACAACCCATAGCTAGGATCCTAACAAGTGCTACTACTACTGGTTATATTGGACGTGGAAAGAATAGTCACTAAAATGTGATTCTACACTACTCAAAATCATGGAACTCCTCTACCAGCACACCAATTGCGAATGCAGACACTGAGAAAGATGCTGTCCAGTAGGGATATCTGCTAGGGACATCCTTTGAATGTCGAAGAAGAGGAATCCATTTGAAGACTAGAACTGCAGAAAATCGGCCGAATCCATCAGCAATTTATTGTCTGGTCTGTTTTACTGGGGGTGACTTCAGACGGACTTGCTAAGAAGCTCGGATTCATGAGTAAACCGAATCAGCCGCAGCTCGTTGGGTTGTTATAATCACATACTGTCTGTCTTACACCACATGTGTCGCAAAGTGCTATCTTGAAACCATAGAGTGCGGGTTACTTTCTGGCAAACTGTGATCGACTAAAAACAAATCCATGAATTATTCTATTTCTTACTATTACGATTTCCCAAACATTTTATTTAAATTATTTTAGTTAAAAAGATATATATTGATGGGATAAGGCCAATGGAAATAGAACTAGCTTTCTTAGAATATGCACGTTTGATCCTGCACACTGGCAGCCTATGTGTAATGGTAGCCTACTCAAAATATCTTGGTTATTCGGGACGTCGGATCCTACACCTGTTTCTAGGAAGGTTTGCTTAGGAATACAGTCTCCCCTACCACAACATCTATGAGGCCCTAAAACAATCTGGACTGAAAATTCGAAGCAATTCTTTAGCAAGCCGCATCCAGTGTGTTTAATGTTGCGCAACATTAAACACTGTTTTTTTTTTCGTAAATTCTCCTATATATATATATATATATATATCATCATCATCATCATCATCATCATCGTTTAACGTCCGCTTTCCATGCTAGCATGGGTTGGACGATTTGACTGAGGACTGGTGAAACCGGATGGCAACACCAGGCTCCAGTCTGATTTGGCAGAGTTTCTACAGCTGGATGCCCTTCCTAACGCCAACCACTCAGAGAGTGTAGTGGGTGCTTTTACGTGTCACCC
>NC_068983.1:125797837-125802020 GCF_001194135.2 Octopus bimaculoides | reverse complement strand
CTCTTCCACGGGTTCCCTCAACTGTTAGGGTTTATATATATATATATATATATATATATATATATATCGAGAGAGAGACAGAGATAGACAGACAGACATATATCATACGTACATACATACATACATACATACATACATACATACATACACACGCGCACACAAACACACATATATATAAACGCATATATGAACACGCAGGAACAAGCCGCAATGTTCTATGTCTAGGTTGTCACGTTTTAAACTTCAACTAAGATCACATTTACGTTAATGAAAGGAATGCGATTGCAAACAAATGTGCCTATGTTTCCATAGGAATGGGAAATGCAGAGCCCGTTCTTTATTCTTGTCAGTGCACCCACAAATCTAAATTCAAGTATCTACACCTGGATGCCCGAGGTTGTGTAGTAATGAGGCCTCAAAGAATCAAGTGGTACAATATGGGCTGTCGACAATTACAAAGCAGACGCTAGAGAAGCAACTCTATTTACCTGGGTAGTAAAAGCTTTGGTGATGAAAGTTTCAGTAACAGACATTCCTGTACGATGTGCAAGTCTAGGCTGGTACGACCAATATTGAGCATGAAGAATACCAGTGGGTTCAAGTGCAGTGTAAATTGTACAAAGAAATATAATAATCTTTTGTATTGCACTGTTTAGAGACATGGATACTAATAAAAATACGGGGAAATTACAGGTTGCATTTGTCACGAGAACGGTGTAACAGATCACTACCGTCACCTAGGAAACTTAGGTCGGAAACAGAGTTTCCCAGAAATAAGTGAAACTTATTGACTTCGAAGAAAATTCTTCCAATATAAGCGAGTGAACAAGGATCAAGAAATCGCGTAACCAATAGTCTACTCAAAGCTAACATACGGCACCAAGCAGCAGGGATTTCGCCGCCTGAGATACATAAATGTGTTTTAACTAGACTTGCGAACACGGAATATTAAATATCTCGAATCGATTAATTGTGATAATCAAATACTTCATTGTCCTTGCATCCCTAATTAATATGAAATGTATTTTCCTTCATAGACGCTGATATTGCTATTGTTATTATATGAAAGCTATCTACTTTTAAAGTATATATGTTATAACCAGAAAAAGAACTTATATATGCAGTTTCTGCCATTAACCTTAGCATGAGCTCTTTCAAATATGTTTTTTTATCTGTTCTGTCCATGTATAATTTTCGAAACTGAAATATTTGTGTGATCTGTAAGAAACATAAGGTATTACGGCGCTATGATATGCTAACAGGAATGCGACGCTGATAATGAAAGTTTTATGATGGACTTGTAGGATCTGGTGATTCTACTTGGATATATTATCTGAAGCGACATCAAGACGTGGCTTAGAATATCAAAGAAATGTGATAGTGAGAGGAAGATCATACACCGTCATCCCTAATTATATTCGTTATACTTAAACGACGATAAACGAGTACATTTTCCTCGTTGATATTATTTTCCGTTCTTTCAATATGATGTAATGGGGTAATATACGATTATGTTCGTATAACATATAGTACTTTCAAATTCGTAATTTTTCTTCTTTATACATATATTTGATGTATTATTTTATATTTTCAGTAATGGAATTCGGCAGCATAAATTTCAGGCATCATTACAAAGTTAAAGTTTCCATATCTATAATCAGGATACAGTTAAACTTAATCCGTTTATATGTTATATACCATTGATTCTCTCAATCTCGCAGAATGACAGTTTATTAAATGCTGGAACACGCAAAAGTTGCATACCTCCAATATTTTCTTACTAATTCCCTGTACCACAAAAATTTGCACTTAATAAACAAGCCAAGAAAAACTTTACAACATTCTATATATCATCAGGAAAATTAGACATGCATTAAAACAATGCCTAAATGATAACATACTTGTTCATTAGTGAAATACGTCTCTTCATAATATAATATATTGGCGAGCTGCTTCTGACCTACGCAACCTCAGCTGTGTTTTTCTTTCTTACTTACATTTAATAATGTTTCCTTTGTTCAAATCTTTGTTTAAGATATACAACACTTGCGTTTGTTTCCGCTTCCATTATGTTATTTATCAGCCGTGGTTTTCTAGAAAAAAAAAAACAGTTTAATTCAATATGCTTTAGGGTTGATTATTTTCCCAGTTATTATAAAACCCATGTTTCAGATAGAATCAAATTTTTCAATTACACGAAAATGCCAATGGTTACGTAGTGAAACCCAACTGAAACTTGAGGTCAGGAAGCTATTCACAATAGCTTTGTAGAATATTTGAAATGCTGTTTGTAATAAATTTCTAACTGTACAATGTATCGGAATGTAAACACATCGCTAACAATACATTAGCGCTGAGCTTGCTATAGTAAGATCATGCAAATATACCAAGAGTCCAAAAGGTTTCTAGGCGTAAATTTGTTTTCAGCACAGGATCCACTTTCAGCCTAATCAGCTATAACACCAGTAGCGCAGCGTGCGTTGAGACGGCCAGAATTTGATTGCATTTCAGGTTTATTTATACAGATTTTCCTTCTCCTAGGCGGAAATTCCAACGAGAACTAGGGGTTCTTCACTCCAAGTGGTTCACAAGGCATACAGCCCATAGCTAGGATCCTAACAAGTGCTACTACTACTGGTTATATTGGACGTGGAAAGAATAGTCACTAAAATGTGATTCTACAATACTCAAAATCATGGATCTCCCCTACCAGCACACCAATTGTGAATGCACACACTGAGAAGATGCTGTTCAGTACGGATATCTGCTAGGGACATCCGTTGAATGTCGAAGAAGAAAAACCCATTTCAAGACTAGAACTGCAGAAAATCGGCCGAATCCATCAGCAATGTATTGTTCGGTCTGTTTTATTGGGGGTGATTTCAGACGGACTTGCTAAGAAGCTACCAATCATGAGTAAACCAAATCAGCAGCAGCTCGTTGAGTTAGGGTCTTGGGGAAATTTCGAATATTTCTTTTGGGATAACGAATCAGTTTCTGCATCCTTTTAAATCGTATGGCATGCAGGAGATATATTCTAAATAAGAGTAACTACGTTAAACAGCATTTGAAAATTCTCCTTCATACAAAAATCTATTATCTTAAAAGGGCGGATTGCATAATGTAGTCCGATGTTTCTCATCACAGAAGGGTTCGAACGCATTTGAACATTGCGCAGGTCAATTTTACTTCCTGTTAAATAACTAAATTAGGATATTGAATTCATGATCGCAATATCACGGTTTGCACATGTATCCCTATATAATTCGAAGATATATACACGTGAAATTATCACTGTTGCATAAAGAAAGCAATGTGGATTGAGTTTATATTTTATATATAACTTCACTTTGACTCATAATTAAAGCCTCTACAATTAACTAAAGAATATGATATGAAAGAAATTTATATATATTGAACTTATATATCCAAGGTGTAAGGCTAGATTCACAGACATTAAAACTATTCATCTACACTGTAACTTATATATACGCATTATTGATTTTAGTACAGTAAAAATGTTACACATTATTACGTGAAATGGCACTAATATTGCATGTAAGTCCTTCTTACACCGACATACACAGACTTTCATCCCCAACTATCTATCTATCTATATATATATAAATAACAATACATACATGCATATATATATATATATATATATATATAACAATACATACATATATATATATATATATATGTATATATATAACAATACATACATATGTATATATATATAACAATACATGCATATGTGTATATATATATGTGTGTGTGTGTGTATGTATACATACATATATATTTATCTATATATATAAAAATGAGAATGTGTCTGTCTGTCCGTCTGTCTGTCTGTCTGTCTGTCTGTCTGTGTGAATCCCTAAAACTCGAGAACTACGCAACCAATTTCATTCAAATTTTACACATACCTTACTTAGGGTTCCGGTTGTGTTTTCGTCAAAAAAAATTATTAACTTCTTGCAGAGTTCGAGCACACGGCAACATAATATCTCCTCCACTATTACGTGTCAAAAGTGAAACAAAAACACTCATGTCAAATAATTTCACTTTAAAAATGAAACTATTCCACTAACTGAAACAATCACATTTCGATACTGTAGTGACAGATACTTTCACAGAGAGAGAAAGAGAGAAAGAGAGAGACAGAAAGAGAGAGAGA
>NC_068983.1:125792184-125796245 GCF_001194135.2 Octopus bimaculoides | reverse complement strand
ATATATATATATATATATATATATATATATATATATATATATAGGCACATACTCACACACACATATAGACATATATATATATATATATATAGACACACACATATATACATATATACATGTATGCATGTATGTATGTATGTATGTATATATGTGTGAAATATGTACAAATATTTTTCGATTGGCATATACATAGAATGCTCACTAATGAAATATCTTTCATGGTGATATAGAAATTAGCAGTTAAACGTGTAGCTTATTGATTATCCATGCTCACATTACTTTTATTTCTAAATATGTTACTCTCTGTTTTTTTTTTATATTATATAGAAGGAATTATGTAACAGACCAATTCTAATGAGTGCAAAAAATAAATTTCGACCAATTAGCTTTTAATTAATAGACTGTTAGGATGAAACGTTTGGTGTACGTGTGTACACGAAGTGCATGCAGTAAATATATTAATACAATTCTACTAATTTGTTTATCTGACAATATCTGGATAATTATACTCTAACGTTCGCGCAAATGATTTTTTTTTAGATTGCTGAAAGAATTAGTCAATTCATAGCGACTAGAGAAAGCATATAAACACCGTCTTTAACTCTATGGACACCTTTTTAACGTAAAAACATATACACAAGCATCTATTTATACACCGTTTTAAGAAATTTTATTAACAGCTTCTATCTGAAACATTGTGAATATATATATATATTTATGCTCATACCATGTATCCGCTATTCTCTTGCAAAGTATTTCACGTTTGTAATCTGATGTGCGTCCGTGTCGTATCACAGTGTTGTATCACAGCGTTGTATCAAAGAGTGGTATCTGTCTGAAAAGAGAAGAAATATTAGATATATTTCACTGAATTTATGGACATTATAGTTTTACATAATACTTAGTGTCCTGACATTTTCAATGATATGATTTGATCTTATATTTACGCCTCGATTCACATGCGTTTTCGGACGAATACTATAAAATAAACCGTGCAAGCGTTGTATTAAGAAATATACTACTCAAATTTACCTGTCACATTACTAATATTTACATGTCAGAATGAGATCCCTTCAAGCTAAAATCTGATCGGATTTCGATCCAGAGTTTTAATGTCATTTCATATATCTCAGTAATACAGCTAAGATATTTTTAAAGTTTAAGGGAAAATAAATGTCGTTGGTTTATAAGCATCCGACATCGTGCAAATATATGACATTATGATTTTCAAATCTGACAAATGAAGTTATTTCCTTAGAGTTATATATTTTGCAATAATCTGGCATTCTTATGTCAGTCTTCAAAGTCAAGCACTCCGTAAATCACGCATTTATTAGCTCGAATTTTAATATAAATATCAATTTGAGAGGAAAAATACCTAGCTCAAGATGTCTAGGTTGTTCTTCCGTATAAACTCGTTTCGTTGTGTTGTGAAATCGTATGCTTTGTTCTTTTATATTAACTTATTTCTTGCTGTGTCTTGAATAAAAAATGATCCAAGAAATATCATACTTACATTTTCTAAACGAGCTATATACTAAATTTCTACATATGCTTTATTTTGATTATAGTTTTTGTTACATAATAAATAAATTATTTTTCATTACATATGAAGACGTACGGTATCGCTGCAAGTTAAAGCAGCCTTATTATAGATGCTTAATGAAATTTGGTTTATGTATTCCGCAGTTAGTTCTGGGCTAGTGGCGTACATTGTCTGGTAATATACCATAGGGTTTCACCGTTTTGTCCACAGATTTTGCATTTATCACTTTCTGATGTGTTGTCTATTCTGTATTTTGTGTAGTTTGTTCTTAGTGTTTGCTCTTGGGCAGCACAGACTGGAGCCTCCATTTTCGGTTTTAAATCACTTTATTCATCCACAGCCATTTTTTCTGCCTGTCTTATCTTCAACATCTCTATGAAATTGAATATGCAATCTTTTCTTTACCCACCTATTTTCAGTTTGATTCGTTTTTAATTTCTGGTATAGTGCATTTTCTTTGCAATCTTTCATTCTACACAAGCCTGACCTACTTACTTTTAATAATAGTGGTTCAGTGACATATTTTACATACCATGCTATGTTGTTTTCTTCTGCTCTAATGCTGTGTTCGCATCCAATAAGTCCTCTTCCCCCTCTTTATTTTTGGTACATACAGACTGTCTGTGTCACTTTTGGTTGGAGTGACCCATATCCAGTTATTAATTTCATCGTCTTTCTGTCTAAGGTGTTTAGTTTGTCTACTGTCCATACGATTACTCCTGCTCCATATCTAAGGAGTGAAACCGTCCAGGTGTTGATAGCTTCGATCTTATTCCGTCCGTTTAATTTCAACTTAAGGAACAGTCTCAGTTTGCGCAAATACTCCACGTTAAATTTTTCTGTGATTGCTTTCTCCATCAATTTATCCATTTCCAAAATCCCCAAGTGCTTATAGCCCGTCTCTTCTATCTGCTTCGTAACCTCCCCTGACGGTATCGTTATCCTGTCCATATATTTGATTTTTCCCCTCTTCAAATGTAACACACCACACTTCTCAGTACGAACACCATTCTGATATCAGCACTGAAGTTATACACCGTATCAACGAGGGAACTGACTTGGGCTTCATTTTTACCATTAGCTTTGAAGTTATACATGAATAACAAATGTTTGACTTTTTGGTGGCGGCTTTTGAATACATACCCAACTTTTGCTTTCCTCAGTATCAGTGTTAGTGTTATCAAGCACAGTACAAAGATCAGTAGGGGCAAGCAGTCCCCTTGGAAGATGCCCCTCCTAATTCTACTGTCCCTAAACTTCTTCCGTATGCTGTCATGTCCGTCCTCCAATTCGCCATACTTTTTCCAAGCAATCGCTCAACATTCGATGTAACACCAAATGGGTTCATACACTCCATAATCCAAGAATGTAGGATCATATCGTACGCCTTACGATAGTCGATCTCTGACGTAGCTAAGTTACTTTTCTTCCTCTTGCAGCCTCTGGGTACAGCTTTGTCTATAAGTTATTATTATTATTTTTATTATTATTATTATTATTATTATTATTATTATTATTATTATTATTATTATTGTTATTATATTATTATTATTGTTGTTTTTGTTGTTATTATTATTATTATTATTATTATTATTATTATTATTATTATTATTACTTTTATTGAGTGAGAGAGCAGGGCATACCATCAAAGTGACACTGGGGTATAATATACGAAGCCCGGTATGCCCAACATGACTACCCGTCTGATAAGGGTAACCCCGGAAAGATAATCACGATCAGATCTTTGACGGATTGGAATGGGCACGTGCTACGCGATTCTGAGGAGATGTGTGCAGCACTTTGCGCAGTTGTTTGGAGAGAAAGATGGGTCGAGTGATGGGTCGACGACGGTACTGGACTTCAGTTCGTACCTGAAGTCGCAAATCGCTTGGTTGGAATGGTCTGCCTTACGTATGCTATGTAATCATGCTAGAGTTGTTTGGAAATCTCTTGACAGACATCTACTGCAACTGGCAACTGGAGAATTCCTAGTGTTCTTAGCAGAGGTGTGCTGACACTGCTAAGGAATGATGTTTACAATGGAGATATACTACAGAATTTTCGGCCCATAACTCTGCTAAACGCAGAGTTTAAGATTTCGGCCAAGTAGCAAGCGAAAATGTTGGTGCTTGTCGGCAGCCTGGTCCGAGAAGTGCAAACGTGCGCAATATCGAGCAGGTCAATCCACAACAACCTCCACCTTCTGCCATATATCATAGAGTGGGCTGGGATCAGTGTGGGATTCTGGAGTGCTGTGATAAATTTGGATCAAACAAAAGCATTCGATAGGGTCGACTATCGCTACTTGGAAGCCGTCCTGAAAGCAGACGGTATCGGACCCATTTTCAGAGGCTAGTTCGCTACAATGCACAGCAGCACCTGTTCAATGATCAAAGTAAACGGCCAACGTTTGCTATCGGCGCTTCTGTAAATATTGACACGCTGCAATTGTTTTCGTTCCAGCACACGATCTCAGATCAGGTCACTTGCTATGCAAGTGCATCTCCGTAATATA
>NC_068983.1:125789590-125792140 GCF_001194135.2 Octopus bimaculoides | reverse complement strand
TGATGAAGAGGTGGTACAGAAGAGAGACACAAGGACACACGCACGCACGCACACACGCACATACATATTCTTTTATTCTTTTATTTTTTTCAGTCATTTGACTGCGGCCATGCAGGAGCACCGTATTTAATCGAACAAATCGACGCCAGGACTTATTCTTTGTAAGCCTAGTACCTATTCTATCGGTTACTTTGCTGAACCGCTAGGTTACGGGGATATAAACTCACCAGCATCGGTTATCGGTTGTCAAGCAATATTGTGGAGACAAACACAGACACACAAACATATACACACTCATATATATATATAACGAAAGAAGGTTTGAAAATGCAATTTTAAAGATGTTTATTTACTTGACCGGTTTTACTTTTTTAGAAAAAGATTGAAGGAACAATATACAAATTCCAGTCGAGACACACTTTTGTCGTAAAAATTACTTCGCCTGCGTATCAAAGAATTTACTTTATGCCATAAGGTGTGAAGGATGCCACAAAGATTTCATAGGACAACGACCTTTACCCACAGAGAAAGTATGACAGTCCACTGTCAACAGTTGAAAGATCCCAGCACAACACAGATAGCACTTAGTGGTCACTTAGATCTCTGTGCACAAAAGAAGTCCCCAAAATTCATAGTTTTCCCACTATCCCAATGAGCAGGCAAAACCACTGACCAAACTGGAAAGAATGGGGGAAGATAATCTTATTCAAAAATACAGACCACAACTCAACATACTCTAACATACCCTTCAGGCACACACCCACAAAACACACACACAGAAACACATACCGATGTACAATGTCACACACTCACAAATGCAATGCAAACCTCCAACTCAAACACACATACATATACACACACACATACATATACACACACACAAACATAATATCCCCACACTAGAGCACAAAGCCACGCACATTCCAAGAAAAAAGCACATATATACACTCACAATACGATTCTAGCAACTATAACCAACACTCATACACACATACACACATTTGTAAACACGTACATGCACACACCTACACATACCACCCTGATAGTCAAAATCACATTCACACAAACATGCCCACATATACACAGATACACACACAAACACGCAAATACAACCCAACCCCCACATACACTCGCATATATGCACACATATGTAGATACACACACACAAACACAATACGCCCGTTCCCAAGTAAAAATCACACACACAGACTCAAAAGGAAGAAAACACACACATATACACAGAATACAATCCCAAAATTCACAACAAACATTCACAAACACACAGATATACATACATAGACTCAGTCACACAAAGACACCCACACGTATACATATACACTGCACTAACAATACAAACAAAACAAATCACTCATAAATATAGCACACACACACATGTGCACACAGCCTCCCGTAAAACTACATAAACCACATCCACATATAAACACACACACACACACACACACACACAAACGCATACTCAGTATCAACATGCACAGGACGTAAACACACACACATACACACCACCCGGATAAACCCAACACACACGGACACACACAGAATCCCGGGTAAATACAACACACTCACACATACATACACAAACGCATACCCACACACACATACATACGGTTATTCACACACACACACACACCGCCAGGACAATTATAACAACACAAACACTGAAATAGACACATATACACTCACGTAAACGCATGTGACATCGACACCAACACAAAAACACAAACATACACACTCACACATACAGACGCACACATACACACACTTGAACAAATACATATTCACTTGCGCACACACAAAACCCTGACAAATACTAATCACACACATAGATACACACACACACACACACACACACACAAAAGTGCACACATATACACACACCATCGTATCAAATATAAACCACAAGCACATGTATATATACACACACACACACATAGACACGTGCAAAGAGACATACACACTCACACCATTCTGACCTGTTGGACTAGTCCCCAAAACCACTGAAGCATGACTGACTAGCCCAGAAACAAAAAAGAAATTTTGAATCCACATTGCTCTTTCCCCTACTGCAACCAACGTCCCGGACTGTCCCTCAAAATGGCAAACATTCCTTAGCTACACACAACAGAAAATGTCAGAAAGTCAGGTCAGTTATTCTTCTACAATTTTTTTGTAAATTCTAAAATATATCTCCTTCTGTGTATATATATATACTACCAAACAAACACGATTGCTATTGAACTCATAATGCTTTTTGGAGTCCTGTTCTGATTACCTTCCCTAAATACTGTCTTGTAAACTGATTTTAACATATTCTTATTATCAAAGAATGTATATCTGTATTTTAATACTTTTGTGTTAACCAGTACTTAACACAACAAAGCTCATACAAAAGCTTTACATTTTATTTTCGACAATCTTTTTCTAAACAAGTGAAACTGGTCAAGTAAATAAAATTGCATTTTCAAACATTCTTTCATATATATTTCCACTCGTGCAGTACCTTACAACTTTACTTTGTTATATATATGTATA
>NC_068983.1:125788827-125789442 GCF_001194135.2 Octopus bimaculoides | reverse complement strand
TATATATATATATATATATATATGAGCTTCTTTCAGTTTCCGTCTAACAAACCCACTCACAAGGCTTTGTTCAGCCCGACGTTATAGTAGAAGACACTTGCCCAAGGTGCCAGGCAATGAGGACTGAACCCGGAACATCGTTGTTGGGTAAGAAGCTACTTACCACTCAGCTTCTCCTGTACTTGTATATACTTTTCCATTAAAAGTATTAGATATTTTTCAATAAGCATCTTTGAGCATGATATAACAATTGATCTATCTCAGTATATTTATAAGTATAATTCTTACAAAGTCATGTATATGAATATGCACATATATAAATAATTTTCCCTCGTTTTATTGCACTCAAATCACTATTTCATCGTATGTTATATTTCCGTCACGTATTAAGTTCCAATTCAGTCAATAACATTTACGAATGTAACTATAGATACGCACATAAACACTTATACTCAAATATATACGTTTAAATATACACGTACACACACACACACAAACAAACACACACACACACATGCACACGCACGCACACACACAGACAGACACACACACACACACACACAGACAGAGAGAGAGAGAGACACACACACACACACACACACACACACACACACA
>NC_068983.1:125783862-125787013 GCF_001194135.2 Octopus bimaculoides | reverse complement strand
ATATATATATATATATATATATATATAGATATATATATAAACAATATATGAGTATATGCATATATATGTACATGTATGTATATACGTTCATCCACATGTACATATAGATACATAACTGGGTACATGACGTGGCAAAAGAACAAGGACAAAAATGGTAAACAAGGTGCAACAAACACACCATTCTCACAGACACACATGCGCTTGCGTACCTTAGTTCGTTGGAGTCACTGTTGGTATTATTATTTTTATTACTATTATTATTATGATTCTAATTATTTTCATCATCATTATTATTTTTATTATTATTATTATTATTATTATTATTATTATTATTATTATTATTATTTTTATTTTTATTATTCTCTCCCTTTCATTCAGCCTCTTCTTTCCGATCATCTAGTTATGTTGGAGCTTTGAAATATGCACATTTTTTCTCTCTTCTTTTTTCCTCCTCTTAATTCTTTCTATCGATGAGCGTAGGCTCGCAACATAAAAGACTTTTGCAATCTTCCCCAGCGTTATACTTAAACACATGCTTGGTGTTCCTACACCTGTGTTCGTCTTTTGTTTCCTGTAAATTTACATTACATATGTGTATGTGTGTGTGTGTGTGTGTGTCTGTGTGTGTGTGTGTGTGTGTGTGTGTGCGTGTATGTGTGTATGTATATATTTACATATATCACTACTATATTCTATAATTTCTGTCTATACACATACATACATACATACATACATGAGTATATGGAATGTGAATTTATGTTGTGTTAATTTTGAAACATGTCAAATTTAATTTCATGAAAATAAATGTACTTTACTCTAGATGACAGTTATTGCTAAAGGAGCATAGAAATTTCCTTTCTACAAATGGAGAAAATAAGAATTGTCGTTTTTGAAGTAATAGCTACGTTCAGAGTTAGTAGATGAAACGGCTCTTGCCGAATCTCTTAAGTTTTTTTTCTCAATTACTATCATTTATCGTATTACTTCAAATCCTTTAATGATAGCCTTCTCCCCGTTTATCACTTTCTTATTTTCCTCGTATTGCCATTTATCACTTTAAATTTATTCATGTTTCTTCGTCATTCTATTTCAAGTTAAGCCTTCTGCCTCTGCTCATCTTCGTTTCGTTTCACCTTTTATTTTTCTTATTTCTAAATCGCAATCCATTATCTCTCCTTTCTTACCCTCTTTCTGTATTGATATTCATCATAGAATCATTTGAAATATATAAAATTATTGTGTATTTGCTTATTGTCTGTCTCCACATTTACATTTTGATTATGGCACAATGATTCTCGTTATAAACTACATACTGTCATTGATTTGTTTCCCACATACATTATCTTAATACGAAACTCCCCGCTCCTTAATTATTAACCGAATTTCCATTACTATAGTTCACACAACATTCTTACATTTTTCAGATTATTCAAATTATTCGAATGAATAAAAGATGCTCCGGTCACCAAAGAAACAGAGTAGAATCCCCACATATCACTCTCACAATGGACAACTTTTATACAGAAGTCCTAGCAGATACGGTGTAAAGCAGGAATATTAACATGTGACTGCTTAGGGTACATTATAATTTGGGATGCCATAAATATCTTACTCTACATTCTTTGATTCGATTAGTAATACAAACATGTAGTAATAATTTAAACAAATGAGATCTGTCCAAGAAAGAGAAGAAGTGTAGAATGAAGAAAGTTTGAATGAGAGAATTACCTGAAATTTTCCCAAATGACAGACCAAAGAAATGGAATACGTGGTCATAAATCTATAGATACCTTGTTGACAGTTTAGTTCAATCTTGGAGTGGACTTTACGTTAGATGTGATAGGGTTCAGTATTGAAAGATGATATTGTAAAATAATAGAGATCTTCATAATATTCAACTAGAAAAAAACATTGCACAAATTGGGGGTTAGCTGACGACAGGCCTCGGATTTAGTGTTACAAAACCAATGGAGGACAGCGATAAAGTAACTTTCTCACAGGCCTCCTTCACCAGAACTTGTTATGTTATGTAGCTGAAAAATATACGTATATTAATTGCATTTTTGTAGTCTCTAAATGACAATTGTTTCCATAAAATGACACGGCAAAAATATATTGACTGAATCTATACCAACGAGCGCGATCTACTGTCTTCAATTTTCTTCAATTTCATATTCTCTTCCCAAAGATCTATTCAATAACTGGCGGAGAATAAGATCGGCTCTTCCCCAAACCAGTGGTTTTATATATATATATATATATATATATATATATATATATATATAACATATATATCCTATACATTATACTATATATTATATTTCATATATATATGTATGGAGAGAGGGAGTGCGGAGGGAGAGATAGAGCAGAGAGAGTGTGGGAGAGAGAAAGAGAACGAGAGAGAGAGAACTGTTAGATACATACAGATATATGAAATAACATGGCACGTAAATTATTGAGGACATGTCATAATTACCAAATGGCATTTAAGACCAGCTTCAATGGTGAAAGGAATATAATCATATGAATCAAATGTTCTCCCAAAGAGACATGACAGTAAACAAAATTTCAGTCTTATTGTCCGGAGAGAAAATGATAGTCGTTAACACGTGTTTATGGCTTGCTTTACAAGTGGAGATAGTCTTCATTGTCATTCGGTAATTATGTCACATCCTCTACAGGCGGAGATAATTTTAGTTTATGTCGTATGTAATTTGATGTACTTGCATTTCTCTGTTATTCAAATACATCCCACTGGCCAGTGGCTTTTATTTCTGTTACTGCATTTTTGACTAAAGCATATTCTTTTACTTCTTACGTTTTGTTCCTTTACTTGTTTCAGTCAATTGACTTCGGCCATACATATGTATGTATGTATGTATGTATGTATGTATGTATGTATGTAGTGCGTATGTGTGAGTATGCATTGGTGCTTTCATACCGATGGGCTTGGTAAAAATTGTTAATTGTTAATTGATTTATTAATTAATAAATTGATAATCCTTTACCCTTTTAATTTGTAATAATATATATGATATATATATATATATATATATATCATATATATATATGCATGTATATACATCCATATACATAGACATATGCACACATGCATATATGCTATATATAATATATATACACTATGTAT
>NC_068983.1:125782186-125783077 GCF_001194135.2 Octopus bimaculoides | reverse complement strand
ATATATATATATATATATATATATACTATGTACATATAACGATAAGATTACAAAGTTATAAACATTATTTTATAGACTTCATTTGCTTACTACCGTTTCTGGTATAATATGCCGCCAAATTCTAGTTGTGCATAATACTTTAAAGCCTCATCATAGTATAGAATATGCAGTGTAGTTTACTTGGAACAAGTATTATATTTATACCTAAATATATGCAGGAAAAATCATTGTCAATGGGAAAGCGAAGTTGAAAGTGAAGTGAAGCGGACATGAAAGTAAAGGTGTCCTCCCCACTTGTCCACTAGCAAATCTTTTTGAATTTCAAAATCTTAATGTCGTTAAATGGTTTAGTTTCTCTCTTCCCTTTCACACATCTTTAAGTCGATCTTCTATCTATCTTCCTTTCATTACATGCGTTCGTGGGGCTCTGCGTGTCTGCATAAGTATGTCTGTGTAAATATATATACACACCTATAGGCTTATATATGCGTGTGTGTATGTGAGTGTGTCGGTGGGTGCGTAAGTATGTATGTTTTTGCTTCTATACTTTTATATGGGTGGGTGTATATGTATGGATGTATTTGTAGATATATATATATAATTTAATTTGTGTTCGTGGGAAGAGCCATTTTAACGATGCGTAGTGCCCTAATTCTTCGAAACGCCGGGGTTGTAATGGAGGCAGCTGATGAAGGAGATGTTTCTATGTGGCCTGCTTGTTTGTTGCACCTTGTTTACCATTTTGTCCATGTTCTTTTGCCACCTCATCTACCCAGTTATGTATCTATATGTACATGTGGATGAACGTATATACATACATGTACATATATATGCACATACTCATATATTGTTTGTATCACGACAGAACGCACGCGTTAACCTTTATACAGT
>NC_068983.1:125780201-125781058 GCF_001194135.2 Octopus bimaculoides | reverse complement strand
GTGTGTGTGTGTGTGTGTGTGTGTGTGTGTGTGTGTGTGTGTGTGTGTGTGTGTGTGCGTGTGTGGGTATGTACATGAGTACGTGTATGTATACAAACATTTTACTGTTAAAAGTAATTACCCTGATATTCTAATTCTGGTTTTACCAAACATTATTCTATTTAGCGTAGGACTTTCTCATTCGTAATGTTTTTCCTGTATATATATATGCATAGATGCATTAATTCTTTTCGCAAATGTACAACACTTCAGATTCGAGGCTCTGGTTAAGCTAAAATATAGTGGGCAAAATTATGTGTCCATTTCATTTTATAGCAGAAAAAGCTGTAAGCTAATGATGCTGAGAAGATAATCGTTTATTCTTTTGTTTTCTTATTTTATTATTACCGCTCTGTACTCGACTAGCATGTGGAGGCACAATGGCCCAGTGGTTAGAGCAGCGGACCCGCGGTCATAGGATCGCAGTTTCGATTCCCAGACCGGGCGTTGTGAGTGTTTATTGAGCGAAAACACTTAAAGCTCCACGAGGCTCCGGCAGGGGATGGTGGCGAACCCTGCTGTACTCTTTCACCACAACTTTCTCTCACTCTTACTTCCTGTTTCTGTTGTGCCTGTAATTCAAATGGTCAGCCTCGTCACATTGTGTCACGCTGAATATCCCCGAGAACTACGTTAAGGGTACGGTGTGTCTGTGAAGTGCTCAATCACTTGCATGTTTATTTCACGAGCAGGCTGTTCCGTTGATCGGATCAACTGGAACCCTCGACGTCGTAAGCGACGGAGTGCCAACAACAACAACTCGACTAGCGCTTCGTTCTGAAGCATATGTATATTGAATTCTGCACTAGGTTATTAGT
>NC_068983.1:125778014-125779250 GCF_001194135.2 Octopus bimaculoides | reverse complement strand
GTGTGTGTGTGTGTGTGTGTGTGTGTGTGTGTGGATACTCATAAAAAATCTATATATAAAGGTAGATATCGATATATATACATGTATACACACGTGTATGTATTTATTTTCGTGGATTTGTTTGTCCCCTCGCACCGTTTGACAACAGTTCTTGTCTTGGTGTATTTACGTTCTTGTAGCGTAGTGGCCCGGCAAAAGTGAGGGATGGAATGAACAACCTTCTGAAAGACGTCGTCTGGGATACCATTGAGAACCTTGTGAATCCGTATCTCCAAGTCCTCCAGTGTGCGACATTTTGTCTTGTACACCTCTTTTTGTGCAACCCCACAGGTAAAAATCATTAGGGGTGAGATCTGGACTTCTGCGGTCACAGTGTTCGGGCTTTAGCTCCTGCATGTAATGGGGTTTCCACGGAAGAAAATTTAATTCTTTATGCAACACTCTACTCATTGTATGCATTGTGTTTCGTTATGTCACTTTCATGCGCTAGTTGACGTGTTGATTTTTGCGGGCTGCAATGTTGTCACGTTCTCCGCTGAGCGAGATGTGATTGGACGACAGAATTGTTTTGACTCGTTCACATACACCGTAGTCATCAGCTCGATTGTTGTCAGTTTAAAGCGTAAAATTTGTTGTCGCAGTTTTAATTCAAAGTTATTTGGGCAGTAAAATAAAATGCTGTTATTTGTTCGCAAGCTGTTGTTCCTAACGTACACGCAGCAATGCATCTCAATTACGACACATTAGTTTCAGGGATGATTCGAATTGCTGGAAAGATTGAAAGTGCTAAATAAACAGTTACTATACAAATCCCGACTACATTCCATTTTAATATGTATATATTATATATAAATGTGTGTGTGTGTATTATATTCGAAAAATACTTGAGAGCTAGGATAGTACACCATCAGTGGTAATGCTGGTACAGGGACACAGCCACGAGAATTTCTTGATTATTGTACACCTAATAATATTCGGGATTAATTACTGCAGTAGCCACTTCTGGATGTACGATATACACGATTTACCGTAGCAGGTCGTTTCTACCGGCATGAATACAGTCTGATCATGTATGCACAGCCCCATTATTTGTGGTTATATCTACTTTTTTCTGACACACAGCGCATCCAGAATAACTGACGACTGAGCAGGTCTATTAACTAATAGAACTGGATAGAAGCGAGGAATCGTTGAAGTTGATATATATATATATATATATATATATATATATATATA
>NC_068983.1:125776267-125777810 GCF_001194135.2 Octopus bimaculoides | reverse complement strand
GTGTGTGTGTGTGTATTTATATATACGTATATGCATATATATATGCGTATATACAGACATACATATATATATATATATATATATATATATATACGTATATAGGTGTATACATACACACGCACGCACGCACACATACACACACATATATATATGCCCACATGCAAATATGAGTGTGCTCCCCTATATGTGAATGTAATTAATACCTTAGTACACAATACGCCTAAAATTATTGTGGCCATGTTATGACTAATTGAAGCAATGATTCTAAGGATGATGATATTAAAATATCTTCTACGTAAAATGCTATTAATATTCAAATGCAGAAACAAAATTTATGTGCAATCACAAAATAGATACAACATCTTATGGCACTTAGACCACGAACCGAACAATATAAGAAGAATGTGGCATAATGCGCCTGACGGAGGCTACGTAAGATTAAACATACCTAGAGATGGCTTTGTCATAATGAGAAAAATCTACCAATCCAGGCACAGGAAATGTAGCATCCTTAATAACATTAGATATGTAACTTAGAACATACTATTAGTTCGTATCTCACAAAAATGAACACATACAATTGCAAGATACCTCCTTGCAAAACGAAAACTTTTCCTCATTCATGCATTTAAAGAAGCCTGAAGATACTTAAAAATCTCATGAGACACTGTACTAATAAAGTCGCTCAAAATAATAATTACGGGTACTGGTGTAAATATCCGCTAATAAAAGCTAGTATTATTGGTACGGAAAAAGAAAAAAATAATCTCACTCGACACAAAGCAACATGAAACATACACAAAACAGAAAATCGCTTAATTTACGCATGTAAATTAAAATAGTCGTAAAAATAACGTTGAAAGTCTATTAAATGAACTTCGTATTTCCATTAATGATAATAAATCAATTTTGCGAAGACCTGCATTACACCCACTAATACATTTACAAACCAAAATAAATGTTATTACAGAGCATTAGCTGAATATATATGGACTCCAGAAGTTTCGATTTCAAACTGCAGTGGAACATTGTACTAATCTGGCATAGAATGGCAATACCAAATAATAATTAACAATCAACAAAATATCTTGTTGTGTCTGAGGAGAGTCTTTCTCTTTAGTGCCTTAATATTTATCTCACTCACCGGTAAAGTATCCACTCATTTACTTATTTATATTACCTATGTACCTATCCGACAGTATGTCTATCTGCTTGCTTTTATATCCATTTACCTACATACATGTGCACATATATATATATATATATATATATATACGTATGCGTATACATGCATGCACACATATATCTACATAACAGCCCACTAACTATTATACCTGTATATAAATATAAACTTTGGGTATGGGGGTATGATTACCTACTACGTATATTTCCTATTTAGTACTGGGGGTGTTGCATTTATGAGGAGGTACTCCTGTATTTGTCTGAGTGTGCGGTCCTTTGGGTGCTTGGATAAAATGCGGACGTCAAGTTGACCCAAATTGCCTCCATGCTGCTCCTCGGTATGCTGGTAGAGAATGGCAGC
>NC_068983.1:125774298-125775186 GCF_001194135.2 Octopus bimaculoides | reverse complement strand
AATAATAATAATAATAATAATAATAATAATAATAATAATAATAATAATGATAATAATAACAATATTAATAATATTAATAACAATAATAATAATTATTATTAATATAATTATAACATCGAAAAATACCTTAGGAATGAGAAGCCAAGTTCGAAATTTCCCCCAAGACACCTGATAAATGCTGGAGAGTATATCAGCCGAAACTTTGTGTTAACAACAAACAAGATGAGGACGAATATCCGTCAAATGTAAATAATGTAAATAATGTATATAATTCCACATCTCTTAAATATAGAACTGCATAAAATACAGGTTGTAAAACGGGAAATGGGAGGCAAGCACAACTGCAAAATCTGTGAGACACACACACATACACACAACATATTCGCTCACAATGCTGTGGTAGGCCCGTGGCTATAGTAACAGATAACTGCCAGAGGTGACAGGATGTTGGGTCGAACCCGAAACCATCGGGCTGAGAAGCAAAGTTCTCACCACACAGCTACGCATGGGTCTATATATAGGGAAGTCAACCTAGCAGAACGCTGAACTTGACCAAAACAAAAGCAGGTTGTACGAAGACGGAGAATATTCTTTATCATAATAAAATAAGTGACGTCACGAAAGCTGCACTCAGCCAAAACTTGTACAGGGAGCCAACCGACCGACCAAAACACTTATGATAAAACAAAATGTATTTTTTGACCAAAACCTTCTGCTAAAAAAAAAAACATGACATCATCAAAATTATAAGCAATCAATGGGCTTTGCAGCCCGATCCGAGGTAAAATTGCAACGAAAAAGCATTGGAAATCATGCCCCCATGATCCCGGACCACAGGAGGAGAATAAAGGATCAAATAGGGACGGAAAAAAACGAAACAGACTTGGA
>NC_068983.1:125772620-125774198 GCF_001194135.2 Octopus bimaculoides | reverse complement strand
GAGACGAGACAATCCATGATGTGGAAACACGCCTCATCAACTGCTCCAAGGTCGATCTAGTCCTTTTCATGTGCAGAGAAGGTGACAGCGTCAGATTTGGGGAATGCAACATGCATTGTGTTTGTAGAATATTTTCAAAAGGGCCATACCACCAATGGAAAATACTATACCAACATTCTGAAGAAGTTACAAAAGTCTATCAAGACTATACGCTCATGAAAACAAGTACTTGCTTTCAGTCGCTGCTGACTGTGACTGTAGCTGCGAAGAAGTTGATCACTCACCCTATTCCTCTAATTTTGCTTTTTAGAGCTATGATTTATGGCCTAACATGAAAAATGTTTGGCTAGGAGCCAGTATCGTAGTGAAGATGATGTCATATCTTCTGAAGACTTTTCACGAACAGGAGGAAAGCTCCTTCAGCAGTGGGATCCAAGCATTGCAACAGCAATAGGAAAATTACCTGGTTCGCAAGTTGGGTCTTGGGAGCAGGTGTTGAAAAATATACCACATTTTGGTCTACTTGCATGAAAGTATCTTATTCGGCTAATGGAGATTTCATCAGCGCTTCATATTATATTTAAATTGTATTTACAAAACTTACTTTAAAGTTTTACGTATTCTTGTAGCGATAGAAATTGGAGATAAGATTCCACTAATACTCTTATGCAAAGTAAAGATAAAAAGAAGATAGAAATGTGATTAAATTAGAAATTTCAGATGAAATTTATGATAATATACGCGAAAAACATTTTGAAGACTACCGTGAAAAGAATTAATTTTGGCTTGTTATAATATTCTAAACGACACATGTATGTATTTTACAATTTTATATCTACATAAATATGCAAATTTTGATTAACATAATTTTTGAAGATTCAAGTACATGATCTTATAATGTGAATAATATTATACACGCTTAAACGCTTAAAACACACACACACAGAAAATAAGTTTGCATGTGCATGTTTGAATGTAATGTATGCATTTACATATATATGTAACTATATATAAATGTATATTTACACATAACATTTATCTCTATCATTATCAATCTCTTTATCGCTCGCTCGCTCTCTCTCTCTCTCTCTCTCTCTCTCTCTCTCCCTCTATTTAGATAGATAGATAGATAGATAGATAGATAGATAGATAGATAGATAGATAGATAGATAGATAGATAGATATACTATTGTTTCATATTTCATGCTACTTCAAGTTTCAAAGGCCTTAACGGAAGCTTTCTCGTCAGGTTGGCAATAATCATTGATTCGGATTATTACCATTCTGCTGAAAAAGGATTCGTTAGGCTCTTCGAAACTCGAATTAGCATGGAATCTGGATCAAACTGTTTAGAATAATACATGTAATTCCCCCAAAATGTGTCGAATGTCCTTTCTTTTGTTTGTCCATTCACTGATATATATATATATATCCATAGATATATATCTTTGCGTAAGTCCAAAACATTGTTTTTTCAGAAATCCCCCAAAATAATAATAAAATAGTTTCACCATTCCATAGCGAAACCGTTGTACTATACTTTGAGAAGCAGCTGGAAATAAGATAGCTTGGCCAAAA
>NC_068983.1:125768391-125772547 GCF_001194135.2 Octopus bimaculoides | reverse complement strand
ATATATATATATATTCTTTTATTCTGTTAGTTGTTTCAGTCATTTGATTGCAGCCATGCTGAAACACTACCTTTTAGTCGTAGAAATCGACCCCTGGACTGCTATATTACGGAGATGTAAACACACCAACATCGGTTGTCATGAGATGGGTGGAAAGGGCAAACACAGACACAAAGACACACACATAAATATTTACATATATATATAGAACTGACTTCTATCAGATTCTGTTATAGTGTCCCCTCAATCCTTTGGTTAGCCCAGTAGTGTAGCGTAATGCACGTCCACGACGTTCCACACAGTGGGATGGAGCATGTGATCATTTGGAATTAAGGTTCTTACGAAGGCACAGGTGTTTGAGCTGGAACTATAACCACAATATCAACAACACTTACGTGAATAAGACAAAATAATAATCTGTTTAAAAAAGAACAATAAAAGACGAAGAAATATTAAAGATTATCTGTTTGCGAGAAAGAGTTTTTCTTGTGATTTCACGTTTTAATAGTTTTATATATAGTAAACTTGCATGAACTAAGCACACTTTGCAAGTTTATTGTCGTCAAGTCAACTCTGTAAACATTTATTTCTCTTAATGACAGAATTGCTAGGTTTTTCAGTGTGAAGTTAGCAAATCTGTCATCCATATATTCTACACATAAATAATATCTTTGATATCTTATACAATGACTATGAAACAAAAACCAACGATGGTATCAATAGGATTGAATGTAAATATATCTAAATAAATCTAAGATTATGTGTTGTAAATAACCGAATAATAATTCTTCTCAATACATCAGAGTTTAAATTATGAACGTATTTCAAACTGAACGCAGAACAAAAAATGAAGCATTAGAAGATTTGCATATCACGTAGTCTTGAATATATTACTTAATTAGATAGCGAATTAGATTTCTATCACCATTAAAACTTCTCTAATTATTATTTTCGTAACAAATGTATCCATCATATCGGGTGCTTAATTATCAGCAATTAACAAACATATTTAAATACGACACGTATTCTGCAAAATCATTTTAGTGATATTCTCAAATATAATAGAAATTGGATTTGCAAAATGATCGTTAATAAACGTTAAAATTTTCATCGCCTTGCACTCGATTCACACTGGTTCACCTAAAAGAATCTTTATATATAGACACACACTCACGGACACGCACACACACACACACACACACACACACACACACACACACACACACACATATATATATATATATATATATATATATTGGGTCATCTCATAAATATTGCGGCTTTTTATACTTCTTTTATTTTTCAGAATTAAGATAAACAAAGTTCTTTCTAATAGCTGGTACACTTGCAAGGCCTCTCTTTCAAAATTCACTTGTCCGTGACAAAAAATACTCCTCCAATACTGTTCTGACCTAGTCTACAAAATTCATATTGTTTCAATCCAAATGATTTTGAAGATTGTGGAATAAGTGATAATCAGATGGGGCAATGTCAGGCGAATATAGTGGGAGGGGCATCGTTTCCCATTCAGACTGCTCCAGCCTTTGGAATGTCATCCTCATTGTATGTGGCCGAGCATTATCCTGATAGAAGAACACCTTTCATCTTTAAACCAAAGATGGTCGTTTTTCTTCTAGCACTGACGTAGGCCACTCAAGCTGCTAGTAGTAAATCTCCTTAGTTATCGTTTTGTTTGAGTTTAAAAGTTCAAAGTGGACTAACACTTTCATATCTCAGCAGAGAGATAACAGCACCTGACATGGGCGTAGACCGTCTTTAGCCTGGAGTGTCGGTGTTTCTCCTTTCCCTACCCACTGTCTTTGGCGCTTGACATTTTTATAGAGAATCCACTTCTTCTCACCAGTCACTATTCGGTCCAAAAAAAGTTCATTCTTGAGCTGTGTCAGCAAAGAAGAACGCAATTAGACACGACAATTTTGTGAGGAACCTCTTCACCCAAATTGCAGACTTGTCCGATGGCACGCAGGTTTCAATCCATCGTTCAAACACGGTAAAGGTTGAATGTATTGTTAAGTCTACCATTTCGTCAATCGCAGCAGCTTCTAAGCTTCACCACTAATTCCGTTCTCAAATTAATTGCAAACTGTTAATAGTTTTAAAGAGGATACTTCCTCAGCTACACTTTGGCATAAATAGTTTTATATTTGGTTCAGTAGAAAAAAGTTACATCAAGATATCTGCAATCTCAAGTGGGGCAGTAAGGCAGATATTTATTTTCAATTAACATAATTTGTTTTAATTTTAAATTAAAAGTATACTTTTCTTAGGCTAGAATCGCTAGTCGCATTGAACAAAAATTAGTAGAAAAATAGTTATGAGGTAACATCTTACGAAATTTCATGTTAGTAAGTAAGGAAGTAACGGAGTAACGCTTCAGCAATAAGAATATAAGAATAAAGAATATATTTCTAAAACGAATGATTATGTCCTAAGGCTGCCAACTGGCAGAAACGTTATCGTGCCGGGCGAAATGGCCCACCGTATCTCCTCTGTCTATACGTTGTTGAGTTCTAATTTTGCCGAGATCGACTTGACGTAGAGATTATTTAATTATTCTTTTTTTAACTAAACACTTTCAAACTTCCGATCCTGGTAGAATATGTCATATAGAACTAGGTTTATTCTTAACGTTTTTGACAACATTTTGTATTTTAGAAGCGGTATTTTGTCTGCCATTACGTTCTGAGTTCAAATTCCGCCTAGGCCGACTTTGCCTTTCATCGATTTCGGATCTATTCAATTAGACGTACAGATTGTTGAACTATTTTTTTTTAAACTAAACACTTTCAAACTTCCGATACTAATAGAATGTGTCACATAGAACAGGGTTTACACTTTAAGTTTTTGACAAAATTTTGTATTTTAGAAGTTATTATGTCAGAAGTTACAGACTGACAACTGACAAATTAGTGTTTGATAAGTGCCAATACACGAAGAACTCAGCTTTTGACTTACTCTCTAACTTCTGTCGATGATATATATACATATTACATACATGTGTAAGAAAATCTCATGTAAGGGCGTGCATAATGTGCATTAGTATGTGTGCTTTTCTGTATAATGTCATTGACCTAATGTGATGTATCTCGGTCTAAATTTCAGAAATAGGTTCCATTTCACTCTGTACAACTTTCTGTTGATGAGCCAGAATTGTGTCCTGTTTTGTTTTGTTTTCTTTTTTTTTTTTTTGGTTTTAGCTATTTCCAAACTTCTTGTACAAAATGATAGCATACGCTGTTCATTCGGTAATAGCAAATCTCGGTTTATTTAAAATTTTGTAGTATTCGAGGAAAGCACAATATTGGTCTGTGCCAGTATAAATTTTGTGCTTGCTATTTATTGCTATTTGGTTTTCCAATCGTATGATTTTTTTTTCTTTTCTTAGCAATTTCACCACTTGTAAAAGAGATGACTTCTTTATAATTATAGTAATAGAAGGAAGTAGAAGTACACCAATCCTCCGATTTTAGTATCTCCACATAGTATGGTTTTGGAATAATCAGGGTAGGTATATTTGCACAAAATATAATGAAACTCACACTGATATGTGCATAACACTGTTATAGTTGTAGAAATGTTTAAGTTATAGGCCACGTGAATAGACTGCAACATATCAATAAAATCAAGAAAGTACAAAGAAACGATGAAAAGGGAGGGGAAAATATTATCATATTATTTTTTAAGTGGTTAAGATTTACAGTTTGTGTCAATGAATTCCGTAAGATGAAAATGCATTTGCCTACCATTTGAAGTATTATTACAATGGTGAACCGACCTCTGAAACTTGCATTCATAAGAAGAAACACGAATTTCTCATCGTTTAAGTGTTAAATCTACAAACCTCAAATAAAATCTCATTCAATGAACTTGACGCAAAATGATTATACAAATTCTTTCACTGTGTTTCTATAAGGTAAAATGTGGAGTCAAATAATAAACAGAGGTAAGATATATAATTCTCTGCATACCTCAATCTGCCAATCCTGTTCAAATACATACTCGAAATCGCTCTGATTTGTACCATGCGAGCTATGTGGTCGGTAAGCAAGCTACTTACCACACAGCCACTCATATATATATATATTATTATTATTATTATTATTATTATTATTATTATTATTATTATTATATATAT
>NC_068983.1:125766099-125768381 GCF_001194135.2 Octopus bimaculoides | reverse complement strand
ATGGCTTAACTGGGCGAAATTTCGAAGTCATTGACAACAACATCCTGGTATCAGAATAATAAATTTATACTCTGCGAATGTATAGAGTAAATTATCAGAATATCAGATTAATGTAAAATTGAACATTAAATCGAACCTTAATACACACACATACACAAACAGAAACTTCCATTTACGATGACACGTTGAAAACTATCAGCTTTCGGTAATGACTATTTCAACAGAACGAAATAAAATCTGAATAAGATAAAAGTTTTTATCTATGAAGACATCTAATTTCATTAATTAAACTCTTAGTACAGTAACATTTCAATTACAAACAGATAATTATTTTATCATCTCTTCTTTACTTTCCTCTTTATTTTAACATTAAAATATACTTAATATCAGTCTTACAAGATATATATTAATATATGGCAACTTATAATTGACATTTCCTTGGTAAATTACTGGCTATATAGAAAATCCATGGATCGCGTTAATGCAGTAAAATAATTATTCACTGTAGAAAAAGAAATACATTATTAAATGTAGGAAATATATCTTACTTATTGGGTGCAGTTACTAGAAGAATGAGATAATTTACTCAGAGAAGTTATGATTTGATGCAAAATTACATATACGAAACAATACGAACAATAGCATATATTTATTTATGTGCATTCCTCTTTTTGAGCTGGTAAAGAAATAAAGTTTGGTGTCTTACAGAACAACCACGATTATGACACGAAATTAAAGAAAAAAAAAGGCTGTAAATGCATTTATATAGCAGTAATGTTATGTGTTATTGTAGATCAGGTACTATCATTAGTGCACGAAGAAAACTTAGTCGTGTATCACCTTTAAAGCCAATATATAGCTGTATAGAATTCAATTCACAAACCTCAACTGTCTCAATAAGAATATCACCTACAAATATGATGTAATAACTAATCTAGCCATGTTTTCCGACATTAGCTCACCTTCTTGAAAATTCAAGCGGCGATTGTATAATGTTTCTTCCACTTTACTAGACGAAAGAAGGTTAATTTTTACATATTTCGCGGGAGACAAAAAAAATTAGATTATAAATTACATCGACTATAAGATATGCATTACCCTATTGAAATGACTTGTATGGCTGAAAGGTGTGCTGCATTGAATAATTGGAAATACTTATATGATCAGGTAACAGCCTTAACAAATGTAGTGAACTTGGTGGGAAATGTTCGTACTACAGTGGGAAAATATTTTCAAGCTTTAAACCGTTTACCTAATATGCTTCGAATACTTAAACCATATTTTTAACTATTTAGCACCTATCTAATCATACGTAAAATAGCTAAGTATACGCATCCTATTTAAATATTATTTCAAGCGATGTGTCTCATTGTCTATTGGCCTTCTGGATATGTATATTCGTTATATTTGTTTGTAAATTTTATAATCAATAAATTCCGAAATATTTGATTACACAGTGTATGATTTAATAGCTTCTCTGTCCATTCTATACACTTTTATATATATCTTATTCTATATTTTTAGTGTTACCTATTATTTTATACCTTCATATATTTGATGAAAGTGTGAGTGTGTGTGTTTGTGTGTTTCTCTGTGTGTGTGTGAGTATTTGTGAATGAATATGTATACATGTATGGAAGGCGCTTAGCGAAGATTTTCGTGTTTATAGGGCGCGTCTTTTCCCGGCTACACTCTCGGCATTATTTTTGAGAAGAAAAAATTGAGTCGCATACTTTTCGAACGCACAACGTATATGAGTGGCTATGTGTGTATATATGTCAATACTGTTAGCAATTCGAGCGTTTGAACCAAGCTTTGAAGACAAAAAAGAACCGTTTTAGTGAATCGAAAAGGAGTGATGTTGCATTAGTGACAATGAGCGACCCCACACTGCAAAGGTTACATCACAGAAGATCGAAATGCTTGGTTGGCAAAAAAATTTCTCATCCACCTTATTCTCCAGACCTCGCTCCTTCAGACTACCATTTGTGTCGTAGTTTACAGAATCATTTGTGGGACAAAGCTTTCGCAAGCCAGGAGAAGGTTGAAACTGATATTTCAGACTTTTTCGCTTTGAAACTAAAAGAGTTTTACATTGATGGGATTAAAAAGCTTGTAAATAGATGGAAAGACGTCATAGATATTCAGGGAAAGTACATTGATGATTAAATTTCAATTAAATATAATATTTGATTGCTAGATTTCTTTATTCAAAATTCGGACAGAACTTATATATACGTATATATGTATATATATATGTATGTGTGTGTGTGTGTGTGTGT
>NC_068983.1:125752799-125763229 GCF_001194135.2 Octopus bimaculoides | reverse complement strand
GGAAACTGAAAGAAGCCCGTCGTATATATGTATATATATATGTATGTGTGTGTGTGTGTGTGTGTTTGTCCACCCAACATCGCTTGACAACCGATGGTAGTGTGTTTACGTCCCCGTAACTTAGCAGTTCGGCAAAAGAGACCGATAGAATAAGTACTAGGCTTACAAAGAATAAATCCCGGGGTCGATTTGCTCGACTAAAGGCGGTGCTCCAGCATGGCTGCAGTCAAATGACTGAAACAAGTAAAAGAATAAACGAATATATATATATAGGATTGGACCTGGGTACACACACACACACACACACACTCATCTACATCCATAAATGATTTTTTAAATTTTAATAAATACAATTTCGAATAACTATTAATCATAAGAAACAAATAATTGCAACAAATTATTCTCATATCATTCAGCAATAGTGCCTAATTTGATGTTCATGTAAACAAATGGAATGGAATATAGTATCGTTTTTTAGGGAATATATTAAAGATATGTCATGTGCAGATGTAATATTATTATATCATATATAATAATGCTATATCAGTTTAAACAAATCACCCAATTTCTGCTAAGTATTGTTTATAAATTCCAAAAATATTTTATTCTGCATGCTTGTAAAGTATCCTCTGTGAATGATATTTTTTCCCAAAAATTCACCATTTTGGTTAACGTAACGCTGACAGTATCGTTTTGAATTTTAAGTATCGATGACAGTTTAATAACAGCATAACAGTTTATACATAATTCTGAGTATACCTCCCTCTTGAATAAATAACTGCATACTTCTCAGTCCAGACGATTGTATATTTTCATCCTCACATCCGTACTTTCCAATCATTGTTTTGCGCCTATCGCCATATTTTTTTTTAATGTTGACTCAATTTTACTTTTAGAAATTTAATGTATGCCGACACCTTACCTTTTCTGTTTTCGAAGTAACGCCGGTACGCTTTGAAGTTTAATAGCAAAGACGTCAGCAATGTTTGTTACATGTTGAGATATATGTCAAAACACTATTTGAATATTTCAGAAGCTGTTGAATGTCAATTTTTTCCGCTGTTTGAATTCAGTTGTTGTTAGAATGTAAAGCATCGATATTTGGGAACCCAAGAGAATCTTGTACATTCGTTTCACTGTGTCATATGAAATATTAATTGAAGTAACTTTAGAATTATCTGATACGTATAGTAGGTATTGTCGGGTGTCAGTAAATATAAATGGCAAGACAAGTTTTAAGTTATTTATTGTTATTCCTTCTATATTTTAGAACTGAAGTTTGTTATTACTATAGTCCATAGTGCATTAGATATCAGTGCTAATACTGTTTACAAAAGTTTTAAACTTGTTCATTTGCGCGAGATTTTCCATAAAGTAAGACATTCACTCAAAATTCTTTTCTATTTTACTTTCAAATAATTATAAAATATATTTCCTAATACAAATATCAGCCAAAATAAAATAATCTCATTTAATTGAAATAAATATATTAAGCCTGCCTTTTGAATGGACAAGCCTTGGTAATGTCCCTTGAAATCTCTTTATTTAAGTCCAAACTTGTGATAGGTTCAATAAAAATGCATTTGCATTCGTTTTCATGCGGGCAAAATAGTTGTTAAAAAACAAAACAAAACTTAGAGTTGTAATATATTTGCTTTGTAGAGTTATGAAGACTATATTTAGAAGACACTGTTAGTGTCTTTCATATCAATGCATATACTTTATTAATTATGATTCAATTCTTGTTATCGGAATGAGACGTACGTATTTTAGTTCTGTATACTCGTTTCTTTCTTTTTTCAAATGAGAAAAAAAAAATCAACTTAAATTATATAAAACTATTTGATGATATCGTGAATGCGGTGAGTATGGAATGAAACCAATATATTATTGAGTGTCTTAGGGAAAAATATTTGTGTTTTGTTGTGCATTAATATTTGAAATTATGGAGAGACATTAAAAGACATAGTTTGAATGTTGATAAAAAGTTTCAGCGTAGTTTCGATTCTTTACTTTTATATTTACTTACTGCAATAAGACCATGAATCTTAGTTTATCATGTGGCTCATTTAAATTTTTCAATGAAACGTACCATTCAAATTTGCGAAAATGCAGCCGGAAACTAAAAAAATACTTTAAGAACTTAGATGAAGAAAATCTGAAAGAACATTAGCAAATCCATACCAAATAATTCTTCCACACTCAAAAGCTAAGGAATGTACTTGATAATACCCACATATCTGCTACTCTTCTAAAACGCTAAACAAAACATATACGCAAAAAAATCTCATGAACATTTACTTTTGGAACGATGTATTGAAAATTTAAAGATACCACACGATATACTGAGAAGTTACATGATCAAACTGCAATAATATAAATGTAAAGAATTGGAAACGGATTGGAACTATTCATCAACTTAATGTAAAATTGAAAAAAAATCTGAAATTTACAAACGTTGGTTAACCGATTCCTATATATATTACAGAAAAAGTTACAGCTCAATGGAGGTGAGAGAGCGCAAACCACGAAATGATGTCATATAAAAATGATAGAAAAGTGAAAATTGGCTTCTTGACTCACAGGAACAATTTTAGAATACATGCCTGAAACCCAGTTTCAAAGGAAATCAACAACGGTAAATGTTATGCATAAATCGGTGATGAAATACGTCTGCGAAGGGCCCCAAATATCAACGATAAAAGCAAACCAAGCTAAATAGAATCTTTTAAAAGTCATAATTAGAAAACCTCATCGGCATTCATAAACCTGTACATATGAGAGGAGGCCGAAGCTTAGGAGAAGCAAGATCCAAAATAAAGGGAACACAAGAAATTCTGGATGCAACTGAATTGATGGATCTCAATATAAGGACACGTTCCAACATGGAGAGTAGAGATGCAATTTTAGACAAAATCAAATTCATATTACGAGGACAAACCGTAAATGAATCGGATAGCATAAAAATACAGAAAGACCACAGGAAAAATGTTATTAAAAAATTATTAGGAATAATGAAACTGACTCACACGAAACTAATTGATTTTATTTTTCTACTTACAACAAACTCTGAATTACAGAGATTCATATTCAGTCCCTGTAATAAACTAAGCTAGCCGGACTATCACAAAGAAAAGAAACTTTAACTTCTTCACAAAAGTTCCACTCAGTACAGTATTGAAATTTACACTTAAATAACTCTAAAAATTATAAAATGATATTCCGAAAGTCTATAGAAGTCACACAGTCATAGAAGCTTTTTTAAGAAGGAAAGTGACGATGAACCTTTAGGGATATAGAAAGAATAATACAAACCTAAACAAAGAAAATCTCTGCCGGTGAAGAGTCTTCTAAGAACGTCTCGAAATTTTCTCTTGAAACAACGGAAAAAGACAAAACATGACCACCGAAGTCAAAGAAAATCGATCACGTGTTACTGATTGAAAAAAGAATAAAATTCTAGTTATAAAGAAGCCGATAATAAAACTTTTAAAATGGTCTGAGAATGAAATAGACCTTCTAATAAATTCATGCTACTGTCGTGCCCAAACGGAGATCATAGACACAACTTGCCGGAACCGAATAGTCAGACATAGAGTTCTACTCCTAAGAAATCTGTCCGCGAAGCAATTTCAAAACAAATTGAAGTGACATTTAAATTAATTAAAAGACATTTTGAAAAACTCCAACATATTTTCTCTTTAAATCCTGTCCTATAGCAACAACTAAAACCACCACCACCACAAGAACAACAACCACGACACCAACAGCAACCACCTCGGCAGCAACAACAGCCACTACAGCAACAAGAAAAAAGCAGCGGCCATCACAGCAGGAACAACAATAGACTCAGCCTCGATCTTTAACTTTCCTTGCTTCATCCACAATTGGTGACCTACTTAATGACACGATCAACATTTCAGTTTCCATCTGTTCACAACCCATTAGACCTGAGCTTTTTTCCCACCCATCAAATCTACAACAGCAGGAACAATTATAGCAATAAGAATCACAACAACAGAACCAACAATTACCACCACTAAAATAGCCATACACATAGAGTGGGAACGCAATTTTGGTGCACGATATCTTTTTCGGCTTAAGCAATGGAAGTATTTACCAATGGTTACTGTGAAGCAGGTTCTGTGTGCAGTAAAACCAAAAATTTAATCGTAGTAGGGCTCTATAAGCCACCCTTTACTCTTTTACTACGCTTCGAGGAAGGCTTCAACGGTATAAAGTGTTTCATCCATCGGTGCCATGCTGACAGCATAATTATGGGAAACTCGAACTTCCCAGTGTTGATTTATCCACAAACGACTGGAAACCAGGTTTTTCCAACACAACTCCGATAAGGAAGCAATGGAATTGCTTTTTGATTTCATGGATGAGTTTTTCCTGATACAACTTGTTCTCAAATCAACAATGTCTCAGAAAAACATCTTGAACCTAGCATTCAGTAACCGCATTGACACTATCCTCAATATTGCAGAGGAAAAAACACCACTACTCTCAGACCATGACATGGTTCTTTGTGATCTGAGATTCTACCATCTAAAGATTAAACCCAATGATATGTCTCCAGCCCATCCATTTGAGACTATGGATCTTCATAACGCTGAATGAGATGCGATCATTCATGATCTTTCGCAAGTTTATTGGGCCTTCAGGCACCACCACCCACAACATAAATATATCATGGCAGACATTTGTAGATACAGTGACAAATATGTGCGCAATACACACCCCATTAAGATCAGTAAACAAATGTAAGCACAGAATCCCACGAAATAGAAGAGCAATTATCAGAAAAATAAAAAGAACAATAAAAATGAAATCAACCAACTTGAATTCTGCCAGCAGCAACGCACCCATTCGACTGCCATTGCATCACTCGAATCGAAAAAAAACACAACCTCCAAAACGTATGATGACCATCATTAACAAATAGAGCAGCTAAGGAGAATTGGGCCATTGAGAAAATAAAACTCAAACCCAAACTGTTCTTTCAATTTGCAAAAAAACAAAGTCGCTGTTTCCACCGTTGGTCCTCTAATTGATGAGAAAAACATTCTACATAATGATGCAAAATCCATGTGCGAGATACTGCAGAAACAACACTGCTCTGTAGTCAGTAACGCTATATCGGTTGATCTGGCTAATATCAGTGACGTAAACCCTCAACTAACTATATCTGACATACCATTTAGTGCCTCTGATATCCTAACAGATATAAATAAGATCAAACACAACTCGGCAGTATGTCCCGATAAATTCCCGGACACTGTCCTGAAGGTGTGTCGACATCGAATTGCAGCCCCTCAAGCTGTGCTCTGGAGTAAATCACATGAAGCTAGCTACATTCCTGATCATTTTCTTTTCCAGTCTATCGTACCAGTTTTCAAAAAGGGAAACAATGCTCTTGCAGCGAACTGTCGTCCAATTTTACTCACCTCTCATTTCATTAAGTATTTGAGAGGGTGGTAGAGATCGCGAATAACTCATTTTCTCGTAGACAACATTCCATTGAACACCAGCCAGCATGGTTTCCATGATGACAGGGACTGCCTGTCCTGTCGCGGCTTCTGTACCATTTTGATGACATTTTAAAAGCTTTGGGAGAAGGTCTCAGCACTGACGTCATATTCTTCATTTCAGTAACGGATTTGACAGAGTGGACCACAAACTCCTCCTGAAGAAACTTCCAACATTGGAGTCTGAAGAAAGTTGCTGCAGGGTATAAAGTGTTTCCTGACGATCAGAACCCAATATCTGTGTTTGATGGAATCCGATCAAGTTCAGCCAAAGTCAATAGTGATGTCGCACAAGGTACTGTGTTAGGCCCACTGCTCTTCATTATCTACATCAATGACATAGTAGACGTTATCAAACTTTCTACACTGAAAATCTTTGCAGATGATTCCAAACTCCGGAAGACCATAAACAGTATGGGAGAACGAACATACATTCAGTCGGGTGTGTTTGCTGTTGCCAAATGGGCGGAAAAGAACAATATGCTTCTAGATGAATATAAGTTTAATTTGATCCACTTTAGAAAAGAGGATACTTTGAAACTGCCATATGCCCTTCCCTTTGTCGACTCGATATTGCCATCCAACAACAACAGAGACCTTGGAGTAATTATTGATAACAATCTAAGCTGGACTTCCCGCGTAAACAGCAAAGTTGACTCGACCCGCAAGATGTGCACCTGGATTCTGAGAACATTTCGGTGTAGAGATGCCCGCCCCATCATCCTTCTCTGCTCTACTTTTGCCCGACTCCACTTTGAATATTGTTACCCACTGTGGTCTCCCTACACGAAGCAATTCATTATGAAAGTGGAAGCATTCCAGAGGTCAATAACAAGAAAGATAGATGGCATGACAGGCATTGACGGGAGTGCTGCATCATTTGCGTGATGTGGAGAAATATTCCATCAATATTGCACAAATGATGTTGACATCAACTTTAAAATACACCCAAGTCTTGGTTCCGGTGCTACCCGCCCACTACAAAAATCGAACTCAGGACACAGAACAACATTTTGACACAACTACTTTACCTAGACCGGTCCAGCTCTTTAATATCATACCAAAAGTCGTCAAAATGAAAACGGATACCATAAAATTCAAACGTTCTCTGGATAAATTTCTCAAAACATTCCTGGACCAGCCTCCTACACCCGTACCTGTCCCAAACAATGATAACCCTTTGCTAAAGTGGGCCATGGCACGCCATATATGACTAAAAAACTGCACCAGGTGGCACTATTAAGTTAGACCTGGCCTGAGCCTATACTCGCCGAAACCTATCAAAGTTATCAAAGTTAATACATGCACTTAAAAAATCCGTACGTATGTGTGAATATATGAGTGTGGCTGCATACATTTGCTGAGATAAACTTTGGTAGATTTCGAACAAAATTAAACCCATGTCATGTCTGACTTAATCCGTCCATATCTATATGTATATATGTATGTGTGTGTATGAGTGTGTGTATGTGTGTGTGTGAGTGTGTGTCTGAGTGTGTGTGAGTATGTGTGTCACCATCTGTCTGGCTATTTTCTCATATTCAGTTCTCAGATAATGAATCACACTGCATTATTGTTGGTAAGTATAAGAAATAAAAAATTAAAACCTATTCCCACAAATAGGCCAAAACTTCACACACCAGTTATACGTACGGAGCAAATAACTATAAACAAATGAAGACATTTCTCGTTCAGGAGTGATTAAGGAGACAATTGGTAGCATTTTTATTTCCAGAACACGAGACGGGCGACGGAATCTTCAATACAATGCATATAGATGTATCAAAATCTACAGTCTAGAAACCTTGAAATATTTTGGAGATATGAATGATATAATCAGCCACAACACATTTTATAATTACTCCATAATGGCAGGCCAGGACAGAAATATGGAGCAAGGATTTACATTTGTAACAATTTTACTTTTAAATCTAATATCCGTTTTCGCAATGTAATTTCAACTAAATAGTTCATTCGATGTACAAACGGAAAATATTCTGGCACAGCGTGGTGCCATAAAAGTAATTAAATTTCAAGGTAAGGCCTTGGTATTAACCACGACATATTAATCTGTTCAATAGTCATTGGTGTATACATGTGTGTATAAATAGGCAAAGTTTAAAACCTATATGTATGTACAAAATATCGCTTTCAAACTGGTATTATTTTACGATGTAACTATATACTGCTTTTGAGCAATAATTCATATGCTTTTACTTTTCATTGCAGTCGGTGTATTGATAGAGAGAGAGAGAGAGAGAGTGGGTGTGGGTGCGCGTGTGTGTGTGTATGTGTGTGTGCGTGCGTGTGCGTGTGTGCTCGCGCGTACGCGCATGTGTGTATGTGGCGGAATATATGAGGAGATTGTGCTCGGTTTCTTCATATGAATTCGTTATGTTTTTTTAATTACATACTTTATATTGTTGCAAATACAAGGTGTACACTCCGCCCCCCCACACACACACGCACAAACACGCACGCACACACACACACACACACACACACACACACACACACACACACACAGGTGTGTCATTACGTACATAGTCCGATGTTTTCTATTGCATGAAATAAAAGTCGGAGGGAGCCGAGACAGACTACCTGCATCAGCTTGCTATAAAAGCAGGTAGTGATTTTACCTTGTCCTTATTCTTAGTGCAAATTTTGAAGTGTGCATTTCGATTTTAACAGTTATTTTTTGAAGTTGTAATGGAAGTGACAAAGGAGAATCTTTGGCACATTTTGCTTTATGACTTCAATAAAGGCAACAACCAACAACACAACGACATGGTTAAGAAATATTAATGCAGTAAATGGGGATCGGACAATAAGTGTAAGCCAGTGTCAACGGTAGTTCCAGAAACCCCGAGTCGGAAAATATGACTAGAAGATGAGTCTCATACTGGAAGATCAAGAGAGCACGACGGGAACGTCCTGAAAACCCTGCTGGAACAAAATCCCATTCTAGCTGTTGAGGAACTAGCAGAGAAGCTTAGATTTGGTCATTCAACTATTAATGAACATTTGCACGCCATCAGAAACGACTGCAATTGGGTCAATGATTTCCTCACAAACTTTCTGAGGTTAATCACAGGCAGAGTGAATGTGTGCTCTTTTTTGCTGTCAGGTCTCGCAAATGAACCTTGTTTCTACCGAATGGTGACTGCTGACGAGAAATAGGTTCTCTATAAAAATGTCAAGCACTGAAGACAGTGGATAGGGGAAGGAGAATCGACGGTATCCAAGGCTAAAGAAGGTCTTCACGCATGTAAGGTGTTATCTGTTTGCTGTGATATAAAAGTTTTAGTCCACTTCGAACTTTTAAACCCAAACCAAACGATAGCAAAGGATATCTACCGCGAGTAGTTTGAGCGGTTTAACTCAGTGCAAGAAGAAAAACGACCCCCTTTGGTTTCAAGACGAAAGGTGTTCTCCCATCAGGATAATTTGGTTTTAAGACTAAAGGTATTCTCCCACCAGGATACAGCAACGATGACATTCCAAATGCTGGAGCAGTTTGACTTGGAAACGACGTCCCGCCCACCATATTCGCCGGGGTTTGCCCCATCTGATATTCATTTATTAGGCAATCTTCAAAACCATTTGGACTGAAATAGTATGAATTCTGTAGACGAGGTCAGAATAGTGCTGGAGGAGTATTTTTCATCACAGACAAGTGAATGTTTAAAGATGGACCGTGCAAGTCTACCAGATAGATGGAAGAGCATTGCGGAAAATTAAGGAGAGTATACTTCAGATTAAAAAAGAACTTTGTTTATCTCAATTTTGAAAAGTATGAAAAAACTGCATTATTTACGGAATGACCCAAACTCTCTCTCTCTCTCTCTCTCTCTCTCTCTCTCTCTCTCTCTCTGTATATATATATATATATATATATATATATATAATGTCCGTTTTTTCAATGTGGTTGAACGGTGCGGCGCGTCTTTGCGTCTCCTACCGCGATGTGGTTCATCTGGTATCTCAGATAGACACCTGTCCAGACGTTCCTTGAAAATTTCCACATCAACACCATGTAGATCTCTAAGATTGCTTGGAGTGATGTTGAACAATTGCAGGCCCTTGAAACCCAGACTATTGCAGGACTGCTTCCTTATTTTAGATGGGAAAGACGGGAACTTTGGTATGACGCAGTGCCATCCAGATCGAGAATTACTATAGCAGTCAGTTCCAAATTAGGAGCTAAACCTTCCAAAATCTTCCAAATATATATCACCGCATATCTCTCTCATCTTTCCTCTCCAAGAAATAGAGACTTAGCTCCTTTAGCCTCTTCCAGTAGCCCATCTTTTGCATCGAGTCAATATCTTTTGTGTGCTGGTGCTGCATGGCTTCGAGTCCCACAGTTTGTTTTACACTCTCTGGGGACCATAATTGGGAGCAGTAGTACAAGCGGCTGAGAAGGAAAGTCTTCCATAGGAGCAGCAGTGCTTCCATTTTTCTGGTTCTTAATGTCCTTAGAATCCATCCAGCCACTCCCCTGCACAGTGTTGCTATCGTGGTAATATGGACCTGGAATGTTGCATCATTGCTTATGTTAACCCCCATATCACGCACCGACTCTGACTCTGGGATCATATTACATTCTGGTCCAATGCATTCCGATTTGAGCCTGGTGTCGGACCGATAGTGGAGTGCCTGAAATTTCATGGCATTGAACAGCATGTTATTTTTGCTAGCCCATTTGTAGATTTCGTTCAGGTCTTTCTGCAGTTTTATGATGTCCTCTGTGTTTCTAACTGCCTGCCATATTTTGTGTCGCCAGCATAACTGGTCAGATTGGCTTACTGAACAGCAGAGGGCATGTGAGAGAGGGCCACTAGCTACGTACATTATATACATATATATATATACAAACATATACACATTTATGTA
>NC_068983.1:125747969-125751594 GCF_001194135.2 Octopus bimaculoides | reverse complement strand
AGAGAGAGAGCGAGATACATATATACTTTTAATTCACACAGTTTTCGTTGTGACTTTCTCATTTGTTGTATGTTTTGTAATCTGATTTATCTCCTTAATGATTGTCAATTTTTTATATGATATCAATAATGCTGTCTCCCTTAACAATTTTGTATTTTTCAAGGTATAGCAGCAGCTTCCTCTGGTGCATTAAAAGCTTTATAGTAATTTACTGATGTTTTCTATTATAGTATTTTGAATTAAAAAAAAAATTCTTGTATACTAAAAGTGTTGCTCTTCCCACATATAGAAAGCACACTCATTTGTTATTCTCTTCACTATTTGACTTTTTAAAATTCCTATCATACTTATTAGCTTGTGTATTGAATGTTATTAGATCTTCTTAAAATATATTGAAATGCTTGAAGCCATGAACAGTACATTTATTTTACTTTTTGTTGAAATTTTACAAATATCATACATTAAAATGTGTTTACATTTTAATTCCATTGCAAGTTAGATCAAGTTTGGAAAATTATTTATCTTATATTTCTTTCAGTCTTAATACTGCAACCACACCAGGAGTACAGCCTCAGAGAATTTTAGTCGAAGGAATTTATTCCAGCAACTGTCTTTTTAACCATGGTACTTATTCTATCGGTTAATTTTGTTGAACCGCTATGATAGTAGGACGTAAAAACATCACCACTGATTATCAAGACGTAGTGCGATACATACACACATGACTGGGACTCCGTCGCTTACAACGACGAGTGTTCCAGTTGATCCGATCAACGGAACAGCCTGCTCGTGAAATCAACGTTCTAATGGCTGAGAACTCCACAGACACATTCACCATTAACGTTGTTCTCTGGGAGATTCAGCGTGACACAGAATGTGACAAGGCTGGCCCTTTGAAATACAGGTACAACAGAAACAGGAAGAAAGAGTGAGAGAAAGTTGTGGTGCAAATTGAACAGTAGGGTTCACCACCACCCCGTGCCGGAGCCTCGTGGAGCTTTAGGTGTTTTCGCTCAATAAACATTCATAACGCCCGGTCTGAGAATTGAAACTGCGATCCTATGACTGCAAGTCCCCTGCCTTAGCCACTGGGCCATTGCGCCTCCACACAAACATAGATACAAAGACGCGTACATATATACGTCCGATGGGTGCCATTGGGTTTCCGTCGACCAAATTCCCACTAGTCGGCCAGAGGCTACAGTAGAAAACACTTGCCCAAGGTGCCAAGGAGTGGAACTGATACCGGCAGCATGTGGTTGGGAAGCAAACTGCTTTACCTCCTGCCGCATTTGCGTTTATAGATAAATAAATAAAATGAAAATTTCAGATACTTTTATTAGATAGTGAAGTTAAATTACATATCTTGATAATCCATTGTGATAAATTCTATTTTAATAGGTTTTCTTTATCATAAAAAACACCGCTATGAAAATATACTAAAAATGTTTAATACCTAATTCAGCATATTCCCACAATTAATAACTTGCGACATTTCACAAAGACGTTTCATGCAATCTTAATTATCTAGTCTTCATAAAATTTGTGTAAAAATCGTTTCATGTTGTTCATAAGATAATCAATAATCGAATATATATTTATTCAGAAAACCTTTATATTTGGTGCGAAGTATGTTTAGATAGTGCGTTAATATTTTTATGTAAATAATTTTTCTATGTTTAAAAAGAAATGCTTGAAACAGCGTTTTTTTCATATATATATATCTGTGCGCAGTGAATGTTATTTAGAAGACCAGACTACAGAAGGAAATACAAAATAGTTACTCAGTTCACCGACATTGTAGCATTCAAATATATTCAGTGTTTTATGTCATTTGTATATTTGTGTAATTTTGTACAAATATTCTGTAATTATTCTTTACCATACATGGGTAGGTGTGTGAGTGCGCGTGTGCGTTTGTCTGTGTCTGCATGTATGTGTGCGCGCGTGTGTCTGTGTTGATACTTGCTAAATATTTCAGATCTGGAATTAAGCAGAATAATGAATCTAAGAAAAATATGAATTTTTCTGCCACGCATGAGTTGTATTCCTTAGACCCATTAACATGTGACTTGGGCTGCTCCACGATCTTCCACATTTTTGCAAGTGGTCTGCAGCTGCTCTTCAAATTCCATATGAGCCCAAAAAAAGATTGGTGGCGTGCATAAGTCCTTTCTTTATAATCACATTCACATAACCCAATGTAACTCTTCCTTCCATTCGATTTATATTGAAGCGCTGATATTACTTCTGCCTCGTATATGACGGAGTTTTTTTTTCTTATTTTCTCACTGTTAAGAATCCTTGTTTTTACGGTACATATAATGTATAAATAGACTTTCTTAGAGTGACATGTCGTATTTTATAAATAAGCATGGTTAAAGTATCGCAAAGCATAAAATTACTAGTAGCTCTTTCGGTTATGTATCAAATAGGTATTTATAGCTTACTGGATGTAGTATATTTTTGTTGATTCTATCTATGCTGGATACGTACATATGGGTGTGTGCCTGTGTGTAAACATATATATATATGTGTGTGTGTGTGTGTGTGTGTGTGTGTGTGTGTGTGTGTGTGTGTGTGTGTGTGTGTGTGTGTGTGTTTATGTAAGTATGTATGTATATACATACAAACAGACTCACACGCGCATATATATATGTATATATTCACAATTTAAACGAGGAACAGAGAAATGGAAAAATGAAATTGAATTTACAATTGTTTCCGTAGAACGACAAATATTATTATTCCATATCGCATCTAGTGTTAGGTAATTCACGCAACGCTATGTGATACAAAACGTAATATATGGAAATATGTAATAATGCTATTATTTGTTCATTTCCTCAGATGTCAAGAATTGAAGGCACCATTGTCCAAATAAATCTCCCGCTGAGATTCGCTATTTCGGTTGTACCTTCAAATCTTGACATTTGAGGAAATAAATAGATTATAGACTTATTACATATTTACATATATTACGTTTTGTATAACATAACGTTGTATGAATTGTTTTATACTCTACGAGACATGGAATAAAACATTGTAATTTACGGAATAGATTGCAATATTAATTTGATTTATCCTCTTATTACTTTTACTATACACTCCGCGCAGCCTATTTTAATCCTACACTATCTTAGCATTGAGTTGAGTAATACTCAAATTTATTTCAATCGAAGTCTTACGGAGTTTGATATACTATTCTAGCGAGGATCCGAAAAGATGTCCTAGTTAGGTAAGTTATAATCAACCTGCAATATATATATGTGTGTATGTATGTATGTATGTATGTATGTATGTATGTATGTCCCGGTGGACAACAGGTGGATTGCTTTCCCAATCTCTTCGAGGGTTGGGATTTCATCCATTTCCTCGTTTACAGTAAGTTGGGGGAGGCGGTCAATGGTCTCATCATTGATGGTAGAGGGACATATTTTCAGAAGTCTGTGACAACATTGGTCTCACAATCAGTACCAAGAATACCGAGGTGATGACCAACCCGCTCCAGGAAAACCATATGTAGAACCCAACATTTCCATCAACGGGCAGAGACTCAATGCGGTTGACACACACACACACACATATATATATATATATATATATATATATATATATATATATA
>NC_068983.1:125745971-125747301 GCF_001194135.2 Octopus bimaculoides | reverse complement strand
TTTAATTGACAATAAACCTATCTGTTAAATACTGTTAAATAAATAAATGTAAAAATATGTGTTATTTTAAGCAAATATTTATGTGTAAATTTCATAAGCGTTTATAAGGGGGGATTCCTAAGGTAAAGCCTGAAATATAAAGGGGTCCGCAAGTCAAAAAGTTTGAAAACCCCTGCTCTAGCCCATGACCACACATTGGCGGCGAATCTTAGATGGTCGTTCTCCAACGAATAGCCGTGAAATTGGAGTTCGGCAGCTGGATTCGTGACTGGGCTGGCATTTTTAGGATTAGCGCAACCCAAATTTTAAGGCTGAGCCCCTAGTAAAGGTAAGGTAAACATCGGACACAGCAACTCGATCTACCCAGCTGGCGGACCTACCACGCAGCAGTCGGATCTCTACTTCTATTCATCCATCATCGACTACTACATCGTTTGATTCACATCTTCTCAGTGGTTCAATATATAGAAATTCCAGTGTCATAGAGTACTAATTTTGTAACTAGGAAGCTATTATATTGAGAAATTGTATATATAAACCTCAATAAACATATGAAAAAATGGAAATTACATACATTCGATTTCATTTTAATGTAAATATACATACAAATTTGTCGTGATTGGAATTAATGATAAATTTATAATATAGATTATCAAATTTTAAATACAGTTTTAAAAGATAATCGCGTTTGTACGTAGAAGCGATTAATGGGAATATTAATGTGTTGTCATTAGCATCGAGTTTTCCATTTGCAACATAAGATACGTATGGCGTTGCACACTGCCGCCTCAACTTCTTCAGAAACGTCTTATATCACAACAAGGTCAAAATCTAATTTTAAAGAATGTGTCGAGCGATTAATTGATCTATGTGCATAAGTGTAATTGAATATGTAAATTTTACAATTAATTATAATAATCAACGTAACTATTTAATTATAATTTCATAAAATATCTTAGACCCTGAATTTTGATATAGTAATAATATAGTTCATAAAGTGTGCTTCATCATGCTTTAATATTGCTGAGATTATAATGGTGATGACAAGGTTATTCTGCACACAACTTCCTTTATGTTGCGGTAGCAGTGGTTATTTTCTATCTTTTACTTGTTTCAATTATTTGACTGCCTCCGTGTTGAAACACCACCTTTAATTATTAGTCGAATGAATTGATCGCAGTACATCTATTATACGTCTAGTACTTATTCCATCGATATATTTACGGGGACGGAACCACTCCAACACCGGTTGTCGAGCTGTGGTGAGGGGACAAAACACAGACACAAAGACACACACACGTACACATCCACATATATATATATATATATA
>NC_068983.1:125742199-125743574 GCF_001194135.2 Octopus bimaculoides | reverse complement strand
AAAGCAGGATATGTGAATCACATGAAAACACATGAGGGTAGAAATTCCAGACACCCTAAATACCAACCGCCTTCTGCGACCTGTGGCATATGTCACAAGGTTTGTAAAACAATACCCGGACTTAACATACATATGCTGGTTCACAGAGGCGTTTCCTTAGAATCAGATACCAGCGAGCAAGGATGAAGAGGCTTGAACATTTGTCATCTGTGCTGTAGACCTTGTCGCTCAGCAGCCGGGCTTCAAAGTCACTTGAGGGCTCACCAACGGAGTGATTGTACTGCGTGATGATATGTGTGGATTGTTGATGGGATGGCTATCGTCTGTCAAGATGGAGCGGTCGTCATATATATTCATATATATATATATATATATATACATACATATATACACACACGCATATGTATACATATACATATATATATGTGCGTGTGTGCGACTATCTTCTTTCAGTTTCCGTCTACCAAATCTGCGCTCAAGACTCTGCTGTGCTCGTGACTTAAGCAAAATTTACATGCGCAAGGTCCCACGCAGTGGAGCAGAGCCCGGAGCCATGTGATTGGGAACCAAGCTTCTTAATAATTTCACCAAACATTTTCGATCTTGGATTGTGATATAGCAACACAATCTTTTATAAAGGCTGCTTTATAACATTTTAATACAGCGAGATTTATGATGTTGATCATTCATCCTCATGGCGCATAACTTCCTTTGTTACGATACCAGTAGTTGTGTAAAATAGCTTTTTTACTTTCTATTTCAAATTTATCTTTTGCTTTTTATTTCATTCTTGTTCACTACAATATACTGAAATGGCATTAAATGTTAATGGAAGTAAATATTCTATAATACTGATATGTGAAAGTTATTTCTAGATTTTCATTTGTGTTTTGATGTGTATATATCCACTCAACAGATTTAAATACAATTATATCTATGTATGTTTACGCAATAGTGTGTCTTTATAATAAAGTATTTTCAATTCTGTTTCACATCCGTTTCTTTTTTATTTATCGCAACATATTGCCATTATCATTAATCAATGCTGTTCTTTTTTCTTCATTTTCAAATAGATACAAACCTTTCTTTATAATTTCATATTATTACTAACATATGTAAATGGCAATCACTATATTTATAAATACATAGACCCACATCGAAAATACAGACGTACAGAAGGATGTGTGCATCTGTAGGTTTGTTGTATATATATATGTGTGGCTGTGTGTGTGTGCGTGTGTGTATGTGTGTGTGTGTGTGTACATATATATGTGTGTGTGTGTACATATATATGTGTGTGTGTGTTTATACATATACATTTATATATATATACATTTATATACATGTATATATATATGTATATAAATATATATAT
>NC_068983.1:125732508-125742153 GCF_001194135.2 Octopus bimaculoides | reverse complement strand
TATATATATGTATGTATATATATACATATACACGCACACAGATATACACACACACATGTATCACACTTTTAGTTCAAACATTGTCAAGTATACAAGTAGGCCTGTAAGATATACATCGTTATTTATTGTTTTTAATTAATTTTATTCTTAGCATTTATAATTTTGCGTTACTGCTTCATACCATTTCGTGTTGAGCGTGTTGTTTTGTTTTGCTTTCCTTTTCTCTCAAATGTATTTTGCTATGTAATTCATTTTTACTTCCTGCTTTTAAATTATTTGATGTATTAACTTTGTATATGTTTCAAAATGTTTTATACTTATAAATTTTAATTTATTTCCTCATCTAATTACTCTATGTGTACACAATTCGATATAAAGAAATTTATATTCCTGTAATTTGGTGCATTAGACTGATCAAATTGCGTATATATACACTAGCGTTTCTGTCTTACTGTGTGCATATGTTTCGTTAATTTATTTGAATTTCTTACTTAGTTGAAATTTATCCTTTTTGTAATATCTCCTTACAAATAATAATAATTTAGTTTTTAATTTTTTAGTCAAATTATGTTTGCTTTAATCATTTATGGTTTAATTTTCCTACTTTCAGCAATTTATCAAATTCTATATAGTTTCAATATTTTTTCCAATCTTTATAATGTGCCGAAATTGTAGCATCTATTAACAAATGACCGAGCAATACGACGCTACATTATTTAATGTATGGCATTCGCTATATTGGGAGCAGTGAAATATTTATCGTAATGAAGTTTATTTGCATTTTCGTCTCTTCTATACTAAATATAACTTATTATTGTACATTTGATTTTAAATTTATGCTATATGTTTTTTTTTTGTTTTTTTTTTTCAAAATTAAATATTTATTGTGATTAGATCTGTGGAAGATACTTTCAACAGCATATGAAATAATAAAATGTCATGTTCAACGCATTATGATGAAATATACAAATTATATTTTACTGTTAATACCATTTAGAATATTTTTGTTGCAAATGGATTTGCTTCATTTACATTATGTTTCACACAAATATAAAACTACGCATTTTTTGTAACAATAATTTTATTTGAACGTATATTGAGCATATCTACAACATTAAACCATTAAAGAAAAGTTTGGCTTCTATGTATTTCTGCATTATCATTTCTACAACATGAATGTAAACCCCAAACTTTCAATCTCATATTCAAAATAATCCAAAATATGTACTTCAGATTATGTATATTTGTCATTGACCATATACAATTTTAATGACTATCTTTCTTTTTGAGATTTGTTTGAAATACCTCATATTTAACAAAGTTACACAGCAAGTTTTAATGAGAAAATTATTTGCATATACTATGGCTAAAATGTGTTCATGTGAGAAACATTCATTTCAACATTGAATATTAAATTTCAGCCAATGCCTCATATCAACATTTCAAGTAATGTAAAGGCATGTGTCAGAACAAAAGAGCTAGGAAAATATCTTTAAATATTTCAACACGATCCCGAACACTTTTCTAGGATTACAAACAAAAGTTAATCTGTATAACCCATTAAAACTGAATTTGGTTGTAATCTCAGGCAATCTACAAAAAACATGTTTATGAATGACAATCGTGAAGAAGGAACGGCAAAGATATTTCAAAAAGATATATCAGATGACACAGGAAGTTAAAGGTTATAGAGGGATATGATTCTGCATGGACGTTTAACCTCAGGTGGGGAAAACATGTCGGTTTTAGTTGTCATGCTCTTCCAAGTAGAAATTACTCACAGTAAAACAAATAGTTTTCTATCATAAAATAACGTAAGTGTATTGTCTTCAAATTAAACACATTCATCATGCAAATAATTTATGTGAGAAAATATAGAGATGACGTACAAAGATTGAAGCATATTTGAAAATGCAGAAGCAACATTTACACACACACCATAGAAAATATTTTATTTTTAAATAAAATCTATTATTTATTCCTGCAACCTTTTGCACTAAACTTGAATTAACATTAATGGTCAAGTAAAAATGCTGACAAAGAGAAAGGAAAATTGCTACCAACTATCGTTAAGTAAAGTTAAGTATTATGGCGAGTAATTGATACCATTAAATATTCAAATAAACGATGTGTTTCAATATAAAGTCTCTTTGCACATAATGCAAAAATAGTGTGCGAAACCATATAGTGATATATATTTGTATGCAATATTATGATATAATAGGCAATGTATTAATGAGGACATTAATCTGTGTTATCTGCAAATGTGTCTACCTTTTTAAAATGCGTATTCATCTCTTGACATAATCTGAACTCTTTGCAATTATATATCCATTAATAGGATCTTTTCCAATATCATATCGTGATTCATAGCGAAATATATATCTGCATGTATTACGTAGATCTTTGAAATACTTTTAAATAATTTTTTTTCTCGACATCATTTTTGTTGTATACTTTCCTTTCTTTTATTCTGAATCCGTGTATTCTTTGAAATTATATTTCATTAAAATATAATTCATTTATTCTTTCCTACAATTAAATTAATCTATTTTATTAGCTTCTTTCTTTTCAACTATACAACATTTTGATATAAATTGTAATTTATTTCAGTGTCTAATCATTTAATTGAATGTAACTCGCTTTGATTTCGCTACGTAAGTATAATGGTTTCACTTGTATGCAGAAATACACATGTATTAGTGTTATGATATATATGTGCACATGTGTTTAATTTCTTTATTTGTATCAATTACAAATACAAATTTAATTATTTATATTATTATTACAAATGTCTAATATGAATGTAAAATTTAATTTTGTACTTACTACGTTAGTATTTTTTTAATTTTATGATTTCATATAATTAATATTTCATGGAATCCGTTATCAATCCGTTCTGCCAAATTGAATGGCGTCTTAGCATTGTATCCTGGAAAATTTACTCGTTCTCACATATTAAAATATCGCAGCCGTTTAATTATTAAAATAAACTATTGTCTTATACTAATTAGTTGTTAGCGATTTGATTTGACGTGTACAAATTATTCTTTCAAATACAAAGTTTTTTTGTTTCTAAAATGTATTTAGTAATTAGGTAATTAATTTGAAAATAATCAAGTATCAGTATACCATCCCCTTTGAAATTCTAATTGTTATGTCTGTTTAATACTTTAAGTGTAATGTTTACATTTTATTTACATTAGCAATAATTTTTATTTAAAAACGAATTTGTGTAATTGAGTATATTACAAATTAAAATGTATACAGCCAATGAAGTGGCAATTTTGCAGAAAGGTGAATTGACGTTAAATATTCTATTAATCCAAGTAACTAAATATTGAATGTAAAAATATAAAGCCCGAAAACATAATTGAATCTATTTTCACAATTATTGACTTATGATATTTTTTCAATAGATCTGTCTTATAATCTTAATTATCAGCTCTATAAAAATTTGCTCTCAAAATTATCTCTTGATATTTATGATAGCGTAAAAAGAACTAACTTTCATGAGAAGTATTTACACTTGGTACAATACGTTTTTATATTTGGTATTACTATTTTAGTCTCTTGAACAGATATTTTCATAAACAAAACTAACAAATCGTGATGATTTTGTTATAATTACTTTGTTCATAGACATTATATGTTTTGGTATACCGGAGTTTCTATATTTATATTATGTAATATTTAATTGTTTGTAAGCATTAATAAAATATTTTTACCTATATTTTTCATAGGAATTCAGTAACATTTTTGTATCCAATAGAATAAATCTGTCAAACATTTGAGATGAATATTCTTTCCGGTCGGAAATTTCATCTCTTATCATTCCCTTAACTCAAATTGAAATGTACATATTTTCGACGTAAAACTGTTCAACTTCAATTATACCTTTGATCATCTCACATGTAATCTCTCAGATGATGATCATCATAATTGTGTGTGTTGGTGTGTGTGTGGGGATATCTTATTAAAACGTTATCATAGATGGAATTATTCGCAATGATGTAATATTAAATGACGAAGACCATGATGTATTTTTATCACAGAACGCTAAATAAAAATATTATAAGAGATTCAGTCTCTGGAGTGAGTCTTTAAAAGGCTGTCGGAAAACAATTCTACTGTAGACTGAGAAACGTCAGCTATTTATTTATTTATTTATTTATTTATGTGTTTCAGCCAAGTGGCTGCGGTCATGCTGGTGCACCAAATCGACTCAAGCCAATGTCTAACCTTATGATCTTTGTTCATACGTAAACCTTAACATTCAATTTGCGCCCAGAACAATAATTGCAGCACTACAGGACAAATAGTTAATGCACTGTGTACTTATCCGTTTGTCTATAGCATAGAAAACGTGGCACATGTGTCTTCCAAATGTTATAATTGAATGTACATCCGGATACTTGTCGATGTACTGCTCTTGTTGTATGAGCAAAATGGCTTGCAATTTCGAGCATAAGTGCCTAATATCTAGTTGTGCCAGCATTTGTACACTGTAATACTCGTCTTCCGACAGATTCACCTCTATGGACATGTATGACCGCTGTGTATCTGGTTAGCTTAATCACGGCAGTTTTGTCATGTTTTTCGGTATTTGAATGTTGCAAATAATTAAAACCTGTTCTTGTGGAATCATTCAAAAGGCAAATCTTGTGTACAGTGCTTGTCTAATTAGACTGAAATCCAAACTGAAATCCTCTGGTGTAACCAGAGTAACGGGAGTAACCTGATCTTCCTCCGGATGAGGTTACTGATGAAGTTGCCGAAAATATGGTGTTCTGAAACACTATATTCTCACAGTTGTTGTATTTGCCTCGGTAGCTCTGAGAGCTAATGAACTATAAACTCTTCCATTCTGCCTTGAATAATAATAGTTATAATTTTATAATTTAATCTGTTGCAGTGAGGTCTGGCAGAATGTGACCTTAGTCTATATCATGTTGCATGTAACCGAAAGCTTAAAAGTATTTCTTACTTTATAACATGAAACCATACGGCTGGATTAATTGAGAAAAAGTCCGGTAATTCCATTCCAACTGTACTAATAAGCGGCGCCTCTAATTCCTTGGCGGAAATAATGAACTTGAAATGAAAGCTGTTCTTTCAGATGCCATCACAAACAATTCTTCGAAGGTGAACAGTTTCATAACGAGTTATTTTGGTAAACACGTTTTATGCTGTGTTATTAACGAGTTGTCGTATGTAGCCATTTTAATTGAATCTTGGTGATCAATATGGTACTACATATATATATTGGCGATGATGTAAATGAAATTAAAATATTTATGTTCTTCCTACCGACCATAAAATTCGCGATATAGTAAATGCACGAACAGATTAGTGTATACTTTTTTCTGAAAAAACCGTACACAAACACACGTAGTTGTATACACACCCACAGAACATGTATATACACTTTTCTATATGGCGGTTGGGAGAGCGAAAGAGAAAGGTGAAGAGATAGGGGAGAAAGGTAAAAGTAGTTTAAATAAACGTTGATTGATTTACTTTCTTCGAATTGTGATCGTAGACAAATTCTGAACATTATACATACCTACATACATACATACATACATACATACATACGTAGTACATACATACATATACAAATGCATGCATATATACATACATACATACATACATACATACATACATATCAGTTAGAGCGCCATACATGTTATCAATATTCACTTGGTTTCCAGTTTAATGGTTATATATACAAATGCACAAGTAACACCCAATACTGAGCGGTAAATAGCTACAAATAAGTAGTGAAACGAATTTACAAGCTATACACGGAAAATATTAATAAAACGGAATTGGAACCGCCACCATTAAATGGATAAGCAGCGAGTGCTTATGGGCAAAAAGAAATGCGTGAAGAATAAAGAACATGCAGCACAACGATAGACGCTATACCTGTAGAAGGCTTAGATTTTCTGTCCAAGGAAAGAAAATAGATATGGATCAGTTAATGAGGAAATTGTTTCCCTATACTTCTAATCTGTGACGGAAAATTTGATTTATGCCATTTCGATGAGTAGAATATCAATGCCATATGCTGCAACTGTCCAACAATATCTGCAACAAACTTCTCATGAGATATGACGTTATATCTAAAGTTATCTGCAATGCTTTCTATAGAAATTATTGTCCAGCTTCCTATTCTCAAAGAAAAAAGTAATAACACATTTTAACTAAAGAATACCATATGTCATTCAGGTAGGAAGAATATCTCTGTATACTCCAAATATGCCAGATGAGATTTTACTAAACAGGGATTAAAATCTGTACTCTACTGAAGATATCATCTGCCCTGCGGATGTAAATGTTCCCATCAAAGGGGCCATTCTATGGAAAGCTAACGAGAAGCTAACACTTGTAATATACCGATGATATATTTATATTTTTATTATCATAGGTACTGGAGTATGCAACAAAAGAATCTTGTAAAAGACGAAAAAGTATATATAATTATTGATATAATGAAAATATTTAAATAATTCCACTTATTTCCCATGAAGACGATACTGTGGGGATTGAAAAAATGCACAGAAATCAAATATGCATAATACACATGACGTACTGAGAAAATTACACAAGTAGACATGTTCAGTATTAAAGAAAATACTTGCGACAAGCATAGTACGTAAATGCATGCTTATCAACACATGTGCCTAATATATGAATACACTAATAGACATATTCACCAAACAAAAAAAGTGTTCTAAAATTAAGAAATTGGAACTTAAATGCATGCTTATCAACACATGTGCCTAATATATGAATACACTGATAGACATATTCACCAAACAAAAAAAGCGTTCTAAAATTAAAAAATTGGAACTTAAATGCATGCTTATCAACACATGTGCCTAATATATGAATACACTGATAGACATATTCACCAAACAAAAAAAGCGTTCTAAAATTAAGAAATTGGAACTTAAATGCATGCTTATCAACACATGTGCCTAATATATGAATACACTGATAGACATATTCACCAAACAAAAAAAGCGTTCTAAAATTAAGAAATTGGAACTTACCATTTTGTTAGTGAATGGTTTGAATTCTGCAAAGGAAAAAGGAAAGCATAAATCACAAATGCGTGCATAGTTATATGCTAACATACACACGCGCATTCGTATAGACACACATGTATATACGCACACACACACATATGCAGGTAATTATGTGCATAAACAAATTAGACACATTAAATAAATTAAATATATTAAATATAATAGTTTAGGTATGAAATACAAAATATGTATATACGTATACATGCAAGTCGAGAGAAAGTAACAGGGGAAGACTTTCAGATGATTAACGTTTAAGTTTAAATATATAGATATCTGTATTAATAAGTCCAGCTTACACATACTCTTTTACTCTTTTTTTTTTGTTTCAGTCATTTGACTGTGGCCATGCTGGAGCACCGCCTTTAGTCGAGCAAATCGACCCCAGGACTTATTCTTTGTAAGCCTAGTACATATTCTATCGGACGCTTTTGCCGAACCGCTAAGTTACGGGCACATAAACACACCAGCATAGGTTGTCAAGCGATGTTGGGTGGGGGGAAAAACACAGACACACAGACATACACACACACACACACACACACACACACACACACACACATATATATATATATATATATATATATACATACATGCGACGGGCTTCTTTCAGTTTCCGTCTACCAAATCCACTGACGTCTTTGGTCGACCCGAGGCTATAGTAGAAGACAGTAGAATATGCTATATTAGAATATGCAGCCATGTTTGTCCAATTAACATTGGATAAGACGATCCTCCGACATTGGGTTAGAGACGGATTTATAATACTTTTCGTCCGCCCCTTTAATTTTCTGTCGTTTGTACTCTGTGTGAGCTGGACCTATTAACGTAAATATCTACGTATTTATAATTAAAAATTCATTATCTGAAGATCTCCACCTTTTTAATACGTATAATGTGTCTATTTTTGATCCTCATAATTGCCTCTATCCCCGCTCAACCTGATCCTTCTTATAGCCTCTCTTTAACTTGTAGAATCAATTCCTTATAAAGACATCGGAGTCTAAGTTTGAATCATTTGAGCACTATGCCCATACGGAGAATGTCTGGATCTCATCTGTAGACAATAAATATATATGTTTCTGCAGTTTAGTTCCTAGTTAGATCTGACTATAAAGCTATTGAATTAAATGTTCTAGTCGTGATCGGATGATGGCCTATATCTACTGACAAAATGTGAACTGAGTACTACATTAATTAAGATAGTTGGATAAAAAAAAAGTAAAACAATTTGGTTTTTATTGCTTATAGTATTGTAAACTTCCTTAAAATCGGTTTTCCGGGCTCTAACACATTCTACTATTATAGTAATCGCTAGAACCTCCAGCAAACAAAAGTTTCGGTTAAATTTTACCAAATGCATATTTTGTAGAGTGAACAATGCCCGCCACTAATTCCCGTTCTTCGCTGATATTTTTCATTCCAAAGCCTTGTTCTTCAAAGAGCCGCTAAAAGAAACGCTTTGCGACTCGCAACATTACGACTGAGAATTCTTTTTCACCATCCCTCACGTTCGTGCTGATAGTCTCTGTTAAATATATTAATACAACTATTCAGTCTTCTTACTATATTAGACTGTAGTTGTCCTAGATATATGTAGCCTAGAAATATTTCATTGCTGCAATGTATCTTAGTTGTTGTTATTTTCATGCATTTGCCACGGTTGTTACAAAAGGTTATATTGTGATTGTCCCTAGAAATTAATTAAAAGTAATACATATTTTACAATAGTCCATACAATTTCGACTGTTCAATTGTTGCAAGTAGCACGTACACAGAATAGTCTTTGTGCATGTATGCGTGTGTGTGTGGGTATGTGTGTGTATATGTACATACATATATGTACATGCATGCATACATATATGTTTACGTAAGTACACGTACATATATATACATATATACTTTGGTATGCATATATATGTGTATGCGTGTACGTGTGTGCTATGTGCACGTGTGTGTACATACGTATATGTATATATACCTATATATATATATGTGTGTGTGTGTGTGTGTGTGTGTGTGTGTGTGTGTGTGTGTTTGTGTCTGTATGTATGTATAGATATAGATATATTGTTATAGATACTTATACGTACATATGTACATCTGACTATCTCTGTATATATATATATATATATATATACATACACGTACATACATACACACATACATACATACATACATACATTACATACATGCATACATACATACATATATGAGCGCATGACCTAGTGCAGTATCAAATCTTAATGACGGTGAGCATATTCAGCTAACCTAAGTCTCTTCTGTACATGTGAAGTATGTATTGCGAAGCTCGCGTACAGTACTGAGTTTTTCATTCTCAGTGTACACTGATTGATGCTCAAAGCCATCCTCACCACTTCGGTCTAGCAGCCGTCCATATCTGAGTGAATTTCTTGGTCAGTGTCCAAATTTCAGACCCGTACAATACCACAGACTCCACTGAAGCAAGGAACAGACGGATAAATATACATGCATACATACATATATACAAATGCATATATATATATATATATATATATATATATATATA
>NC_068983.1:125725777-125730576 GCF_001194135.2 Octopus bimaculoides | reverse complement strand
TGTGTGTGTGTGTGTGTGTGTGTGTGTGTGTGTGTGTGTGTGTGTGTGTGTATGTGTGGATTAGCAGTGTTATTGGCTTGGATGTACTAAAATCGTATTGGTTATCTTCATATGAGTGTAGCAAATATATATATACAATTTATGGTGCACAGGCACGGACACACATGCACACAAACACAGACAGACGCATTCACAGACACACACACACACACACACACATACACACATACAATCTCACGTACACACATATAAGCATACCTATTGTATTGAACCCCATGTATACAGGTGCTGAAAGAAGCAAGAATAAAGATGAGGTTAGTAATTCGCTAAAAGTCCAAGTGTAGTTACGCAATTCTATTGACTTTTAAAATAATGTATTTTAACAAGTTTCGGCAAAGGTGCCAATAAGTAAGCATTAGCTACAGGAACTCAGCTAATGCAACTATAGACTTAAATTTCATGTAAACTTTGACACAAAGCTGATCAAGTAATCAGTTGTATCTAGTTTAGCCTGTGCACATACTCCTACGAAAAGCTACAAGTGCTCACATGTTTCATAATAATAAATGCTATTATCTAGGCGTCTTACAACTCAAGATGTTATTGACAGTTACTGCTGAACAAAAGCACTAATTAACATTCGTGACGCTATTACTTTTCTTCATTTTTATTCTAAATGTAATACACTTTATGTAATACACTACCCACTGCAAAGGCGCGTGGTTTAGTGGCTAGGGTAATCAGCTTACATCTTAAGGTTGTGCGTTCCATTGCCGGCGTTGTATCCTTGAACAAGACATTTTTCACGTCGTTCCAGTCCACTCAGCTGGCAAAAATGAGTAGTAGCTGTAATTCAAAGTCGCAGTCTTGTCACAGTCTGTGTCACGGTCAATCTTCATGAGAACTATATTAAGAGGAATCGCGTATGTGGAGTGCCCAGCCGGTTAATGTGAATTTCACGAGCAGACTTGTCACGGATGGAGTTCCACACCACCCAATTGCAGGCATAAAAATGCCGATTAAAACGTTTGTACAATAAATGAACTCACATACACACTCACACACACACATATACATACACTACACACACACACACTCACTCACATAAATATAAATTTGTATTTCCATATAAATCCGTTAACAATTCGATTCAGTTTTGTATCAATTCAAATTCTGTTAGCGCATAGGACACGTCCATGTAATGAACTATTAGAAATAACAGATTTGATCAAATTCAAGATAGCTTCTAGATGTCGCCCTCTATTATTACTAAGCTAAGGTTGCGTGGTATTAATGCTCAGAAAGCATCAAATATTATTTTCTTTCTTTAGAACTACGTGCTTGCACACAACACTGGTAAGATTCTGGCACAAAGTTTTGTCCATGCGGGGGTACTGCCTTCAAGAACTTATAAACTGAATGCATCGACACCAGTACCTATATACCAATGCACTGTTCACAACATAGTAAATGACTCCAATAGGTATTAAATTGCTATCTTTGTTATCTTTGCTTAAAAATCTGTGGTAGAAAGCTATTGGAGTTATTTAATTTTTTGTGAACGGTGCATTGGTATACGACGTTGAATCTTCTGTAATGAATTTGCAGAAGGCAGTCTGCCCCAGATCTGCAGTTGCAGCTATCAGTTCTGCGATATTATACACATTTAAACTCGTTTCTATATACAGAGTATAACACTTCCGCATCACTATCCAGCCAAATACACCACCTAATTAATAGAAAAATACAATATAGGTTTTCCTGACCTATAATAGATTCGTGTATCCCATACCAGCGCAAGCACTCCACTTGTGGACTCTGCTTAAAAGAAGTCTTCAAAAATACCTAAAGGACTTCCATTATACATGTGCTATCCAGGTTCTACAAAACAATAATTACAGGTATATGTATTTTCAGTTTTATATATTTAGTCCTGCTCTAAATTCCCTCTTAATTTATTAATCAAATGATTATCAAGTAATATTTGTTAGCTTGATACCATATCAGGAATACTGGAAATTAGAAATATTGGTAAGTATGACGTAACGTTTTGACTAACACTAGTATCGATAACAAGAGTTCAGTAAACTATGCATACTAAAACTCATTAAAATTGAAATTTCTGCATTCAGATGTATGGTTTTCCATTATGCTAAATCGAAATCCCACCTGTGACTGAGTAAATTATATAAGCATTGATTTAATACTACATACATTTTTATATCTTGTTTGTGAAATTGCGCACTTTCAATAAATATTGTGGTAGCACTCTGTTTTATAACGGGGAAACTTTCTTCCAATATAGAATTTAATATACTTTATGTATTTATTCCGATGGAAAGAAAAAGAAGAATATTCTGCGGCTATCCAAATTATCCTGATGGTATGGAACCTAATGAAATGTGTATTTTCTATAGCCACTGCTGTGTTGAGTGGCAAAACATTCAGTTCTATTTCACTTGTCTGAAATGTGTTTTAGCATAATGTTATTTTGTCTATCCGCTACTGAGAAGTAGCAAAAATTTTGCACAGCCAGATACTTCTTATGTTATGGATGCATAGTGTTCGTAATTTAATAATTAGGTTAACATTCTAATTCGCCAAGTAAACAAATCTAAAAGGCAGATTCGTGGAGTTTGGGGAATAGATCGTTCCAATTCTTAATGATCTGGGTTCAATTCAATTTCTTTCTATCAGTGTCGTAAACAGTCTAGTATTGAAGCCAAATCCCTTTGTCGCAAGAAAATATCGATCTAATTCAGCTTTGAATGGCCGGTAATTCCGTATATCCCTTCAACGTTCCTACGATTCATTCAAGAACTGAATGTTCAAGGAAACAAAGATCGGCCATACTGATATGCCAAATGCATTATTTATTAGCTCTCTGTGTAGCCGATGTCACGCATCGATACATCACAATCTAATAACAATATAGGTGTTTAGTTGTGAAACTATTTTTACCTTTTACAGGAATTCATTTTAATGAAAATATTTAAAGTCATCTGAAATGATGCAATGAAGCATTGATATGTACGGTCGACCAAGATGGTATTCATAGGCAGGGCTCCGGATTCTGGGAGCTGTTTCACCGTTGCGTCATGCATTCAGAGACCGGGTTAGCAAGCACGTCCATCGGAATTTGTCGGGTGCAATCGCCGATCACCACACACCGATGGTGGATAGACATGAAAAGGACTGCTAGAGCAGAGACGTTAGTGTTTAGAGGAATCTGGAATAGAGGGGACCTAGTTAGAAAGGTAAAAAAGGTGGCGAATACGTATATCACTACTGTCGTCTACTACCATTGTACTTTATTTACCCTGCTACATGCCTGATAAAGCTGCAGCGCTTGATCTTCCGCTTTCTGTGGAAGGGACATGTTCTGCCTATTACTTGACGGTGAACAGAAGTGGTCACTCTTATTTAGACAGGATTTTCCGCAGTCCGTCTTATTGACAGAGCTGCCTTCTTGATCAAGCTTGTTACATGGGGCGTCGGCATGCACTCGCAGCCCCCCGCCACTCGGGAAATGCGGTTGATGAGAGCTCCACATTGGAGTGCTATAGGGAATTAGTGGCTGAAGAGAGCTACTACATCCTTGAGAATCACTGACAGGGCTTCCGGAGAAACTGGTATTTTCCGGAGAAACTTCGAGCCATAACAGTACTTACGATGGTTGGGGTCGGGGCCTTTGCGGTTCTAGAAAGCTCCACAGGTACAGAAGTGCAGTTAGACGGACCTGTCCCAGAAACTGTTCTGTCTGCATTTGCCCGGGCATTGTGAGGTGTTGTTTATATCCGACGGGCTTCTTTCAGTTTGGTCGTCTCAGGCTACAGTAGAAAACATTTACCGAAGGAACCATGCAGTGGGACTGAACACGGAAACCTGTTGCAAAGCAAACTTTTACTACACAGCAAAACATACACCTCTTGAGTAATTGATCAATTATTCGAATACTATTAATTTCAAATTTTGGCACAGAGCCAGCAATTTAGGGTAAGGGGTTTAATCGATTATATCGATCCAATTACTGAACAGAAAAGGTAGAAAGGCAAAAAGGATCTCGGCCAAATTTGAATCTAGAACGTAAGGACAGGTGATTTGACTTGACGTATTTTGCCCGAAATACGTACGATTCTGCCAGCTCGCCACCTTAATAATTTGAATAATAATAATAAAAGGAAAACAATTTCTGGTCTAGTAATTGAATAAATTCATAGTTGGTATTCTCGGAACAAAATTAAGACTTTTGAAGACGACCGACTAGAAATACTTGTGCAATGCTTCCAGAATTAAAATTTCGTTCTACTAACGAAACAAACACCAACAAGCATACACACATATGTACATACATATATACGTATATATATATACATAGACACACACACACACACACACACACACACACACACACACACATACACATATATATATATACAGATAGAGAGAGAAAGTGAGAGAGAGTGAGACAATGAGAGAGAACGTGAAAGAGAACGTCACTGCCGACTTGTAGACTCTGTGGTGAAGATTATGTTTAGCTCACCAACAACCAGTTTCAGCAAAACATTGATTACAATCCTTGCTCGTAATATCTTACATATTTGAGTAAATTTTTTTGATATAATAAGAACTATTTCTACTTAAACCGCCTTCCAAGACTGGAATTGTCTATAAATATAGAAATATTTGTATTGATCAACATAAAAACGCGGAAACATCAGGATGCACTTGCAGTAATTACTGTCTCCTCTACTACATGTGCATATGTAAAGGAAGAAAAAGAGAAAATTACGTATGTA